>NC_059197.1:17315771-17560771 GCF_020615455.1 Coregonus clupeaformis | reverse complement strand
GAGTTTGTTGTCAATGACAAGTGTAAATAACTGGGGTTGTTTTGAGTCTGACGCAATGAGATGATGCCACTTCCTCATTCAGTACCCTCCTTGTCTGTCTGTGTCTGTCTGTCCTTGTTTGTGTGAGTGACATCACTTATCTCAGAAGCCCTGAGGCACAAGGTGTTTGAAGTGCAGCTGGTTTTGGTCTCCAAAAGTTTGTTTTGGCATTTGTCAGGTTTGTTTCTTTGGGGAGACACAGTCTGTGCGTTCGCTTTTCATTTGGCCTACTTAGTGTTAGAAACAGCATTGGAAACAGAAAAAAAAAATACATCTGATAAAAATAAACGTCATGCAATGGTGGATTACTATGACAACCAGGGACCAATCAGTTTGAGTTTGATTTTAGATGGGCAGGGTTTTAAGTTAGGGAGTGGTAAACAGAGGTGCTGGGAAACAAAATGGTTCCCTACTAACTAATCTTATCTTTCAGAGAGGAAGAGGCAAAGCGAGAGGTTTCTCACCAAAATCTATCCAAAATAAGCCCAATGCATTTCTATGGGCTTATTTTGGACCTAAGCTTGTCGCCTGCCTTCCCGCCTTTGGGACAACGACTCCCATTGTTAGGGCAGAGACATGAGCATCTCGTCATTATACAGATCTCTGCTATCAACCAAAGCCAGTAAACTGTTGTTCCAGCTGACAGATAATATTGGCCACTCCTGAGATCATTAGTGTTTAGACAAGACAAAGAACTGCCTTCCATTATCGATCAGGTCAAGAACACTTACAGTGAGGGAAAAAAGTATTTGATCCCCTGCTGACTTTGTAGGTTTGCCCACTGACAAAGACATGATCAGTCTATAATTTTAATGGTAGGTTTATTTGAACAGTGAGAGACAGAATAACAACAACAAAAATCCAGAAAAACCCATGTCAAAAATGTTATGAATTGATATGCATTTTAATGAGGGAAATAAGTATTTGACCCCTCTGCAAAACATGACTTAGTACTTGGTGGCAAAACCCTTGTTGGCAATCACAGAGGTCAGACGTTTCTTGTAGTTGGCCACCAGGTTTTCACACATCTCAGGAGGGATTTTGTCCCACTCCTTTTTGCAGATCTTCTCCAAGTCATTAAGGTTTTGAGGCTGACGTTTGGCAACTCGAACCTTCAGTTCCCTCCACAGATTTTCTATGGGATTAAGACTGGCTAGGCCACTCCAGGACCTTAATGTGCTTCTTCTTGAGCCACTCCTTTGTTGCCTTGGCCGTGTGTTTTGGATCATTGTCATGCTGGAATACCCATCCACGACCCATTTTCAATGCCCTGGCTGACGGAAGGAGGTTCTCACCCAAGATTTGATGGTACATGGCCCCGTCCATCTTCCCTTTGATGCAGTGAAGTTGTCCTGTCCCCTTATCAGAAAAACACCCCCAAAGCATAATGTTTCCACCTCCATGTTTGACGGTGGGGATGGTGTTCTTGGAGTCATAGGCAGCATTCCTCCTCCTCCAAACACGGCGAGTTGAGTTGATGCCAAAGAGCTCGATTTTGGTCTCATCTGACCACAACACTTTCACCCAGTTCTCCTCTGAATCATTCAGATGTTCATTGGCAAACTTCAGACGGCCCTGTATATGTGCTTTCTTGAGCAGGGGGACCATGCGGGCTCTGCAGGATTTCAGTCCTTCACGGCGTAGTGTGTTACCAATTGTTTTCTTGGTGACTATGGTCCCAGCTGCCTTGAGATCATTGACAAGATCCTCCCGTGTAGTTCTGGGCTGATTCCTCACCGTTCTCATGATCAATGCAACTCCACGAGGTGAGATCTTGCATGGAGCCCCAGGCCGAGGGAGATTGACAGTACTTTTGGTTTTCTTCCATTTGCGAATAATCGCACCAACTGTTGTCACCTTCTCACCAAGCTGCTTGGCGATGGTCTTGTAGCCCATTCCAGACTTGTGTAGGTCTACAATCTTGTCCCTGACATCCTTGGAGAGCTCTTTGGTCATGGCCATGGTGGAGAGTTTGGAATCTGATTGATTGATTGCTTCTGTGGACACGTGTCTTTTATACAGGTAACAAGCTGAGATTAGGAGCGTTCCCTTAAAGAGTGTGCTCCTAATCTCAGCTCATTACCTGTATAAAAGACACCTGGGAGCCAGAAATCTTTCTGATTGAGAGGGGGTCAAATTCTTATTTCCCTCATTAAAATGCAAATCAATTTATAACATTTTTGACATGCATTTTTCTGGATTTTTTGTTGTTATTCTGTCTCTCACTGTTCAAATAAACCTACCATTAAAATTATAGACTGATCATTTATTTGTCAGTGGGCAAACATACAAAATCAGCAGGGGATCAAATACTTTTTTCCCTCACTGTAAGCAGTATTGTGGTTGGAAGATACCACAGTAACCACGGTTACTGGCCCAACACTCATAACCACTAGGCTACCTTAACTAAAGATCCACAGCAAAGACTAGAAATAACAGTTTTAAATGTCTTGGGAATACATCTATGTGCCCTATACAGTGGCTTGCGAAATAGTTCAACCCCCTTGCCATTTTTCCTATTTTGTTGCCTTACAACCTGGAATTAAAATTGATTTTGGGGGGGATTGTTTCATTTGATTTACACAACACGCCTACCACTTTGAAGATGCAAAATATTTTTTCTTGTGAAGCGAACAAGAAATAAGACAAAAAACTGAATACTTTAGCGTAAATACTTTGTAGAGCCACCTTTTGCAGCAATTACAGCTGCATGTCTCTTTGGGTATGTCTCTATAAGCTTGGCACATCTAGCCACTGGGATTTTTGCCCATTCTTCAAGGCAAAACTGCTCCAGCTCCTTCAAGTTGGATAGGTTCCGCTGGTGTACAGCAATCTTTAAGTCATACCACAGATTCTCAATTGGATTGAGGTCTGGGCTTTGACTAGGCCATTCCAAGACATTGAAATGTTTCCCCTTAAACCACTCGAGTGTTGCTTTAGCAGTATGCTTTGGGTCATTGTCCTGCTGGAAGGTGAACCTCCGTCCCAGTCTCAAATCTCTGGAAGACTGAAACAGGTTTCCCTCAAGAATTTCCATGTATTTAGCGCCATCCATCATTCCTTCAATTCTGACCAGTTTCCCAGTCCCTGCCGATGAAAAACATCCCCACAGCATGATGCTGCCACCACCGTGCCTCACTGTGGGGATGGTGTTCTCGGGGAGGCAAGAGGTGTTGGGTTTGCGCCAGACATAGTGTTTTTTCGTTGATGGCAAAAAAGCTAAATTTTAGTCTCATCTGACCAGAGTACCTTCTTCCATTTGTTTGGGGAGTCTGCCACATGCCTTTTGGCAAACACCAAATGTGTTTGCTTATTTTTTTCTTTAAGCAATGGCTTTTTTCTGGCCTTTAAGACCAGCTCTGTGGAGTGTACGGCTTAAAGTGGTCCTATGGACAGATACTCCAATCTCCGCTGTGGAGCTTTGCAGCTCCTTCAGTGTTATCTTTGGTCTCTTTGTTGCCTCTCTGATTAATGCCCTCCTTGCCTGGTCCGTGAGTTTTGGTGGGTGGCCCTCTCTTGGCAGGTTTGTTGTGGTGCCATATTTTGTGGTGCTCCATGGGATGTTCAAAGTTTCGGATATGTTTTTATAACCCAACCCTGATCTGTACTTCTCCACAACCTTGTCCCTGAACTGTTTGGAGAGCTCCTTGGTCTTCGTGGTGCCGCTTGCTTGGTGGTGCCCCTTGCTTTGTGGTGTTGCAGATTCTGGGGCCTTTCAGAACAGGTGTATACAGTTGAAGTCGGAAGTTTAAATACACTTAGGTTGGAGTCATTAAAACTCATTTTTCAACCACTCCACACATTTCTTGTTAACAAATATCGTTTTGGCAAGTCAGTTAGAACATCTACTTTGTGCATGACACAAGTAATTGTTTCAACAATTGTTCACAGACAGATTATTTCACTTATAATTCACTGTATCACAATTCCAGTGGGTCAGAAGTTTACATGCACTAAGTTGACTGTGCCTTTAAACAGCTTGAAAAATTATGGCTTTAGAAGCTTCTGATAGGCTAATTGACATCATTTGAGTCAATTGGAGGTGTACCTGTAGATGTATGTCAAGGCCTACCTTCAAACTCAGTGCCTCTTTGCTTGACATCATGGGAAAATCAAAAGAAATCAGCCAAGACCTTAGAAATAAAATTGTAGACCTCCACAAGTCTGGTTCATTCTTGGGAGCAATTTCCAAACGCCTGAAGGTACCACGTTCATCTGTACAAACAATAGTACGCAAGTATAAACACCATGGGACCACGCAGCCGTCATACCGCTCAGGAAGGAGATGCGTTCTGTCTCCTAGAGGTGAATGTACTTTGGTGCGTAAAGTGCATATCAATCGCAGGACAACAGCAAAGGACCTTGTGAAGATGCTGGAGGAAACAGGTACAAAAGTATCTATATCCACAGTAAAACGAGTCCTATATCGACATAACCTGAAAGGCCGCTCAGCAAGGAAGAAGCCACTGCTCCAAAACAGCCATAAAATCGCCAGACTACGGTTTGCAACTGCACATGGGGATAAAGATCGTACTTTTTGGAGAAATGTCCTCTGGTCTGATGAAACAAAAATAGAACTGTTTGACCATAATGACCATCGTTATGTTTGGAGGAAAAAGGGGAAGCTTGCAAGCCGAAGAACACCATCCCAACCGTGAAGCACGGGGGTGGCAGCATCATGCTGTGGGGGTGCTTGGCTGCAGGAGGGACTGGTGCACTTCACAAAATAGATGGCATCATGAGGAAGGGAAATTATGTGGATATATTGAAGCAACATCTCAAGACATCAGTCAGGAAGTTAAAGCTTGGTCGGAAATGGGTCTTCCAAATGGACAATGACGCGAAGCATACTTCCGAAGTTGTGGCAAAATTACTTAAGGACAACAAAGTCAAGGTATTGGAGTGGCCATCACAAAGCCCTGACCTCAATCCTATAGAACATTTGTGGGCAGAACTGAAAAAGCGTGTGCAAGTAAGGAGGCCTACAAACCTGACTCAGTTACACCAGCTCTGTCAGGAGGAATGGGCCAAAATTCACCCAATTTATTGCGGGAAGCTTGTGGAAGGCTACCTGAAGCGTTTGACCCAAGTTGAACAATTTAAAGGCAATGCTACCAAATACTAATTGAGTGTATGTAAACTTCTGACCCACTGGGAATGTGATGAAAGAAATAAAAGCTAAAATATATCATTCTCTCAACTATTATTCTGACATTGCACATTCTTAAAATAAAGTGGTGATCCTAACTGACCTAAAACAGGGCATTTTTACTATGATTAAATGTCAGGAATTGTGAAAAACTGAGTTTTAATGTATTTGGCTAGGGTGTATGTAAACTTCCGACTTCAATTGTATATACTGAGATCATGTGACAGATCCTGTGAAACTTAGATTCCACACAGGTGGACTTTATTTAACTAATTATGTGACTTCTGAAGGTAATTGGTTGCACCAGATGTTATTTAGGGGCTTCATAGCAAAGGGGGTGAATACATATGCACGCAACACTTTTCCGTTATTAATTTTTTGAAACAAGTACGTTTTTTTCATTTCACTTCACCAATTTGGACTATTTTGTGTATGTCAATTACATGAAATCCAAATAAAAATCCATTTTAATTACAGGTTGTAATGCAACAAAATAGAAAAAATGCAAAGGGGGATGAATACTTTTGCAAGGCGCTGTACATGCTGTAGGCATGATACTTAAATATTTAAACAATTCCAGGAATATACATTATTTTTGCTATTTTCTACATTGTAGAATAATAGAGAAGACATCAAAACTATGAAATAACACATATGGAATCATGTAGTAACCAAAAAAATGTTAAATAAATCAAAATATATTTTATATTTAAAATTCTTCAAATAGCCAGTCTTTGCCTTGATGACAGCTTTGCACACTCTTGGCATTCTCTCAACCAGCTTCACCTGGAATGCTTTTCCAACAGTCTTGAAGGAGTTCCCACATATGCTGAGCACTTGTTGGCTGCTTTTCCTTCACTCTGCCGTCCGACTCATCCCAAACCATCTCAATTGGGTTGAGATCGGGGGATTGTGGAGGCCAGGTCATCTGATGCAGCACTCCATCACTCTCCTTCTTGGTAAAATAGCCCTTACACAGTCTGGAGGTGTGTTGGGTCATTGTCCTGTTGAAAAACAAATGATAGTCCCACTAAGCCCAAACCAGATGGGATGGCGTATCTCTGCGGAATGCTGTGGTAGGCATGCTGTTTAAGTGTGCCTTGAATTATAAATAAATCACAGACAGTGTCACCAGCAAAGTACCCCCACATCATCACACCTCCTCCTCCTCCATGCTTCACGGTGGGAACCACACGTGGAGATCATCTGTTCACCTGCTCTGCGTCTCACAAAGACACAGCGGTTGGAACCAAAAATCTCAAATTTGGACTCCAGACCAAAGTACAAATTTCCACCGGTCTAATGTCCATTGCTCGTGTTTCTTAGCCCAAGCAAGTCTCTTCTTATTATTGGTGTCCTTTAGTAGTGGTTTCTTTGCAGCAATTCGACCATGAAGGTCTGATGCACACAGTCTCCTCTGAACAGTTGATGTTGCGATGTGTCTCTTACTTGAACTCTGTGAAGCATTTATTTGGGCTACAATTTCTGAGGCTTTTAACTCTAATGAACTGATCTTCTGCAGCAGAGGTAATTCTGGGTCTTCCATTCATGTGGCGGTCCTCATGAGAGCCAATTTCATCATAGCGCTTGATGGTTTTTGCGACTGCACTTGAAGAAATTTTCCGTATTGACTGACCTTCATGTCTTAAAGTAATGATGGACTGTCGTTTCTCTTTGCTTATTTGAGCTGTTCCTGCCATAATATGGACTTGGTCTTTTACCAAATAGGGCTATCTTCTTTATACCACCCCTACCTTGTCACAACACCACTGATTGGCTCAAACGCATTAAGAAGGAAAGAAATTCCACAAATTAACTTTTAAGAAGGCACACCTGTTAATTTAAACGCTTTCCAGGTGACTACCTCATGAAGCTGGTTGAGAGAATGCCAAGAGTGTGCAAAGCTGTTATCAAGGCAAAGGGGGGCTATTTGAAGAATCTCAAATATAAAATATATTTTGATTTGTGTCACGATCGTCAGGGAGAGAAGTAGACCAATGCGCAGCGTGATGAACGAACATGTTACTTTATTTAATAAAGCACGAAACAAAACAACAAACGACTCGTAACGTCCTTGGTAACAATGACCAACACGGAACAAAAACCCACAAACACAAAGGGAAAACAGACAGTTTAAATATGGCTCCCAATCAGAGACAACCAGCCAACAGCTGACACTCGTTGCCTCTGATTGGGAGTCACTCAGGCAAAACATAGAAATAGATGAACTAGAACCCCCAACATAGAAACACACCACATAGAACAAACACACCCTGGCTCAACAACTAGAGTCCCATAGCCAGGGTGTGACAGTACCCCCCCCTAAAGGCGCGGACTGCGACCGCGCCTCAAAAAGAGCAAAACAGGGGAGGGCTGGGTGGGCATCCCTCCTCGGCGGCGGTTCTGGCTCCGGGCTTGCTAGAGCTGGACTGGACGTAGCAGGAGCGGTTAGCTTCAACTCCGTAGTGGAGCCGTTGACCGGTACCTGGTTAGGCACCGGTGACCCAGGCACGGGTTGTGCCGGACAGACGACGCGCACCCCTGGCTTGGTGCGTGAGGCAGGCAAGGACCGGACCCGGCTGACGATACGCACCCCTGGCTTGGTGCGTGGAGCAGCAACGGGCCTCACTGGACTGACGACTCGCACCCCTGGCTTGGTGCGAGTGGCCGAACGGCTGGACCAGGCTGACGACTCGCACCCCTGGCTTGGTGCGAGTGGCAGGAACGGGCTGGACCAGGCTGACGACTCGCACCCCTGGCTTGGTGCGAGTGGCAGGAACAGGCCGGGCCGGGCTGGCGACGCGCACCGTAGACTTGGTGTGAGTAGCAGGAACAGGCCGGGCCGGGCTGGCGACGCGCACCGTAGGCTTGGTGCGTGGAGCAGCAACGGGCCTTACCGGGCTGGCGATGCGCACCGTAGGCTTGGTGCGAGGGGCAGGAACAGGCCAGGCCGGGCTGGCGACGCACACCGTAGGCTTGGTGCGGGGAGCAGGCACGGGCCGCGCCGGACTGACGAAGCGCACCACTGACTTGGTGCGGGGAGCAGGAACGGGCGGACCGGGCTGGACGGCGCACTACTGACTTGGTGCGGGGAGCAGGGACGGGCCGGACCGGGCTGGACGGAGCGTACCACAGGCTCGATGCGGGGAGCAGGAACAGGCCGGACCGGGCTGGCGACGCCGCACCACAGGCTCGATGCGAGGAACAGGAACAGACCGGACCGCACTGGGGACACACACCCCTGGCTCTACGCGGGGATCAGGAACGGGCCGGACCGGACTGGTAACACACCCCAGTACCTCTCGCCGTGCCTCCACACTTTCCTTCCCCTTAGTGACCAGTGGCCCCCTTAACATGGCGGCCTCCTCTGCCAACCCGCTGGACCGCTCTATCGCGGCCTCCTGCTGCCCCGACGTCGTGAGCCCCCCCCTAAAAATTTTCTGGGGGTCTCTCCTCCCCGTGGGCCAGGCCTCTATAGTTTTCGCCCAACTCTTCTGCCTCCAACTCCAGCCATTCTGCTCTTCATTAGGCTTGACCCAGTCGAGACTCTTCCTCCACTGTTCCCAAGTCCACCCTCTCTGCTCTTCACTCGGCTTAGCCCAGTCGAGACCCCTACTCCATCGATCCCAAGTCCTTCCTCTCTCCTCTTCACGCTGCTTGGTCCAGTTTTGGTGGGTTTTTCTGTCACGATCGTCAGGGAGAGAAGTAGACCAATGCGCAGCGTGATGAACGAACATGTTACTTTATTTAATAAAGCACGAAACAAAACAACAAACGACTCGTAACGTCCTTGGTAACAATGACCAACACGGAACAAAAACCCACAAACACAAAGGGAAAACAGACAGTTTAAATATGGCTCCCAATCAGAGACAACCAGCCAACAGCTGACACTCGTTGCCTCTGATTGGGAGTCACTCAGGCAAAACATAGAAATAGACGAACTAGAACCCCCAACATAGAAACACACCACATAGAACAAACACACCCTGGCTCAACAACTAGAGTCCCATAGCCAGGGTGTGACAATTTGTTTAACATTTTTGGGTTACTACATGATTCCATATGTATTATTTCATAGTTTTGATGTCTTCACTATTATTCTACAATGTAAAAAATAGTAAGAAATAAAGAAAAACCCTGAATGAGTAGGTGTGTCCAAACTTTTGACTGGTACTGTACTTAGTTAACATCTAACAGCAATATTTTAACACAATAATATATTCATATATTCATGGCTGAATATACTGTACAAAACTCAATTTCATAGGCATACTGCATCAGTATTTCTCATTTCATTCATTGATTCCTGTATTCCCCTGCTATAGCTCTGGATCATAATGTGTATAAAATGCTGAAGTCTGCCGTTTAGTACTCTCCGCACTCGTGCTTTTATAGAACCGTGCATTTATGGGAACAATCCCACTAAATCTCTGAAGATGAATCTGAAACCCTTTTATTGTTCTTGGTAGTAGGGGCCTGTGTTACAGCATGTGGTATTTGACCTGCTTTAACAAGGGCCAGGTGACCAGCAGTTGAAGGCAGCCACTGCCATCAGTTATACAGACACCAGAGCACTTTAAATCAGCCATAGAGCCACATCCTTCCCTAGCAAGCCAGGTAGTACTAGGGTATGATACCCTGGATTTCTTTAGCATGTATTGGAAGAGGGACCAATAATGCTTGTGCTACTGCCTCACTATAGCAGACCACTGTGAAAAACCTGCTACAATACTCCTATGCCTTTACAGTCAATACTTATGAGGAGAAGCACACAGCATGGTGTTAAAATGTTGCTGAGGTTGTACTAATAAAATATCAACTCCTCACGATGCTTAGCAGTAACAAGAATGAAGTGACTAGAAGGGCTAACACCCTAACCCTATCCTTGTGTTATTTCTGTCATCCTGTTCAGAACCTACTGGGATAACTGCCATAGGCCCTCCTCCATGGACTACCAAAAGCTACAAGTGTAGCTAAGCCCCAACAGAGTTCATAGTTAAGGTATGGAACTCTCACACTCCTACACCACCTCTCCCTATAGACAAGTACAAGTCCTCATGATCTTGCCTCTTCCTGATCCTGCCTCTTCCTGATCTTGCCTATTCCTGATCCTGCCTCTTCCTAATCCTGCCTCTTCCTGATCCTGCCTCTTCCTGATCCTGCCTCTTCCTGGTCCTGCCTCCATCCTCTAAAACTCGGAGTACTTGTTATTGTCTTCTGATGGCAGAGGTCTTACCCCTCCCCCCATTAGCAGTATTTAGCGCTGGGAAGGCCAACACTCCTAAATGATCAAATGGAACCCCAAAAGACTACAGACTATCACAGACTACAAAGGAAAATCCAGCTGAGCGGTGCCAACCGAAGTCTCCCTCCCAGATGAGTTGAACACATTCTATGCTTACTTCGAGGCATACAATACCGAGTCCATTCAGGAAGACTCTCGCTGCTTTGTATGACCAGGTGCTTTCGCTCTCCGAGGCTGACTTGAGGAAAATGTTCAAAAGAGTGAATACTCACAAAGCCGCCGGCCCAGATGGCATCCCTGGCTTCATCCTCAGAGTGTGTGCTGACCAGCTGGTGGGCGTCTTCTCATTTTTTACATTTACATTTTAGTCATTTAGCAGACGCTCTTATCCAGAGCGACTTACATGAGCAATTAGGGTTAAGTGCCTTGCTTAAGGGCACATCGACAGATTTTTCACCTAGTCGGCTCGGGGATTAGAACCAGCGACCTTTCGGTTACTGGCACAACGCTCTTACCCACTAAGCTACCTGCCGCCGTCGGCATGTCTTCTCAGACATCTTCAACCTGTAGTCCTGCTTTAAGGAGACCACCATCGTCCCAGTACCCAAGAAAAACAAAGTGACATGCCCAAATGACTATTACCCCGTCGCGCTCACCTCGGTCATCATGAAGTGCTTCGAGAGGCTGGTCATATCCCACATCAAGGCCAGGATGCCAGGCACACTGGACACAACTTAAATGGCGCCGGAGAAGATGGCTGCCGTTTTACAGCACTCTAGCCAATTGTACAATTGTGTTTTTTACATTATTTGTAATTTATTCTGTACATAATGTTTCTGCCACCGTGTCCTATGACCAAAAAGAGCTTCTGGATATCAGGACAGCGATTACTCACCTCGTATTGGACAAATATTTTTTCTTCAACGAGTCGGACGCGAAGGATATCCTACAGACACCCGACAAGGCCCAAATCCCCGTCATTCGCAGGACATAGGTTGGGGTGTGTTATGATGAGTTTCTCTGGTATCAAGGAATTCAGGATGCAATAATATAATTAAACACTTAGATGGAGAGTTGATACAATGTATTTCCAGAGGCTGCCTGTGTCACGGAGGCTCTCCGCACTGCTAAAGCTAACTCTCTCTCCTCTGCTCTTGTCCTTCTAGACCTGTCTGCTGCCTTTGATACAGTGAACCATCAGATCCTCCTCTCCACCCTCTCCGAGCTGGGCATCTCCGGCGCGGCTCACTCCTGGATTGCGTCCTACCTGACCGGTCGCTCCTACCAAGTGGCGTGGCGAGAAGCTGTCTCCGCACCACGTGCTCTCACCACTGGTGTCCCCCAGGGCTCAGTTCTAGGCCCTCTCCTTTTCTCCCTATACACCAAGTCACTTGGCTCTGTCATATCCTCACATGGCCTCTCCTATCATTGCTACGCTGACGATACACAACTAATCTTCTCCTTTCCCCCTTCTGATAACAAGGTGGCGAATCGCATCTCTGCATGTCTGGCCGACATATCAGTATGGATGACGGATCACCACCTCAAGCTGAACCCTGGCAAGACGGAGCTGCTCTTCCTCCCGGGGAAGGACTGCCCGTTCCATGATCTCGCCATCACGGTTGACAACTCCGTTGTGTCCTCCTCCCAGAGTGCGAAGAGCCTTGGCGTGACCCTGGACAACACCCTGTCGTTCTCCGCCAACATCAAGGCGGTGACCCGATCCTGCAGGTTCATGCTCTACAACATTCGGAGAGTACGACCCTGCCTTACACAGGAAGCGGCACAGGTCCTAATCCAGGCACTTGTCATCTCCCGTCTGGATTACTGCAACTCGCTGTTGGCTGGGCTCCCTGCCTGTGCCATTAAACCCCTACAACTCATCCAGAATGCCGCAGCCCGTCTGGTGTTCAACCTTCCCAAGTTCTCTCACGTCACCCCCCTCCTCCGCACACTCCACTGGCTTCCAGTTGAAGCTCGCATCCGTTACAAGACCATGGTGCTTGCCTATGGAGCAGTGAGGGGAACGGCACCTCCGTACCTTCAGGCTCTGATCAGTCCCTACACCCAGGCGAGGGCATTGCGTTCATCCACCTCTGGCCTGCTGGCTCCCCTTCCTCTGCGGAAGCATAGTTCCCGCTCAGCCCAGTCAAAGCTGTTCGCTGCTCTGGCACCCCAATGGTGGAACAAGCTCCCTCACGACGCCAGGACAGCGGAGTCACTCACCACCTTCCGGAGACATTTGAAACCCCACCTCTTTAAGGAACACCTGGGATAGGATAAAGTAATCCTTCTATCCTTCAGACTCTGTGGCACCAAGAGTGACCTATATTAATGGATTGACCTCATTCCTAAAACCCTGTATAAACACGTCATATCAGGGTGCCTTGTAAGGATCCGACGGTGAGCGAGTAAACTGCCTCTTCCAATCCTATTAGCCAATGTTCAATCATTTGAAAATAAATTGGACAACCTAAGATTAAGGTTATCCTACCAACGGGACATGAAAAACTGTAATATCTTATGTTTCACCGAGTCGTGGCTGAACGACGACATGGACAACATACAGCTGGCGGGATATACGCTACATCGGCAGGATAGAACAGCTGACTCCAGTAAGACAAGGGGTGGCGGTCTGTGTATATTTGGAAACAACAGCTGGTGCACAAAATCTAATACTAAGGAAGTCTCAAGGTTTTGCTCGCCTGAGGTAGAGTATCTCATGACATGTAAAATGTAGACCACACTATTTACCAAGAGAGTTTTCATCTACAGTGCCCTCCACTATTATTGGCACCCCTGTTTAAGATGTGGTCGAGGACTTCCAAAAATTATCATTTTTTTTTAAACAACATAGAACCCAAATGCAAAAAAATAGAAAAATCCAACCTTTTATTTAAGTACATTACTTTGGTGGTAAAAAAAAAAATCACACATTTAGAAAAAAATAAACTTGAAATCATGTGTCCCACAATTATTGGCACCCTTAACAATTCCGCTGAAAATTGTAATTGATTTTTTTTTAAATACATTTTTCTGTAGTTGCTAAAGTTGGTCAGGGTATCTAGGAACTTTTAATTAGTAATTCATGACTTCCTGTTTCCCTGGGGTATAAATATGACATGACACAGAGGCCTAATTCTCTTACCCATTTGTCAACATGGCAAAGACAAGAGAACACACCATTCAAGTAAGGCAGATGTGTCGACCTTCATAAGTCAGGCAATGGCTACAAGAAAATAGCCACTCGCCTTAACTTGCCCGTATCTACAGTCAGAGGAATCATTAAGAAGTTTAAAACAACAGGAACAGTGACAAACAAGGCTGGAAGAGGTCCCAAGTTTATCTTGCCACAACGCACAGTGAGGAGGATGGTAAGAGAAGTAAAAAAAAGTCCTAAGCTCACTGTCACAGAATTGCATCAAAGAGTGGCATCTTGGGGTCACAAAGTCTCCAAAACAACCATCAGACGCTCTCTACATGCCAACAAGCTGTTTGGGAGGAAAAAAAAAAAAAAGCCTTTTCTCACTAACACTCACAAACGTAAACGTCTGGAGTTTGCTAAGCGGCACTGGGACTTCAACTGGGATCGTGTGCTTTGGTCAGATGAGACTAAGATTGAGCTTTTGGCAACAAACACTCTAAGTGGGTCTGGCGTAAAACAAAAGATGAGTATGCCGAAAAGCACCTCATGCCCACCGTGAAGTATGGTGGAGGATCTGTGATGCTGTGGGCCTGTTTCTCTTCCAAAGGCCCTGGGAACCTTGTTAGGGTGCATGGCATTATGAACGCTTTGAACTACCAGGACATTTTAAATAAAAACCTGATGGCCTCTGCCAGAAAGCTGAAGATGGGTCGTCATTGGGTCTTTCAGCAGGATAATGATCCAAAACATGTGGCAAAATCTACACAAAAATGGTTCAGCAGTCACAAACTCAAGGTCCTCCCATGGCCATCTCAGTCCCCAGACCTCAACCCAATCGAAAACCTGTGGGGCGAGCTAAAGAGGAGAGTGCATAAGAGAGGACCCAGGACACTGGATGATCTAGAAAGATTGTGCAAAGAAGAATGGTCAAAGATCCCTCTCTCTGTGTTCTCCAATCTTGTGAAATGTTATAGGAGGAGATTAAGTGCTGTCTTGTTGGCAAAAGGGGGTTGTACAAAGTATTAACATCAGGGGTGCCAATAATTGTGGGACACATGATTTCAAGATTTTTTTTTTCTAAATGTGTGATTTTATTTTTTTTTACACCAAAGTAATGTACTTAAATAAAAGGTTGGATTTTTCTCTTTTTTTGCATTTAGGTTCTATGTTGTTTAAAAAAAAAGGAGAATTTTTGGAAGTCCTCGACCACATCTTAAACAGGGGTGCCAATAATTGTGGAGGGCACTGTATATTTTTCGTAGCTGTCTATTTACCACAACAAACCAATGCTGGCACTAAGATTGCGCTCAATGAGCTGTATAAGGCCATAAAGTAAACAGGAAAACGCTCATCCAGAGGCAGCGCTCCTAGTGGCCGGGGACTTTAATGCAGGGAAACTTAAATCCGTTCTACCTAATTTCTACCAGCATGTTAAATGTGCAACCAGAGGGAAAAAAACTCTAGACCACCTATACTCCACACACAGAGATGCATACAAAGCTCTCCCTCGCCCTCCATTTGGCAAATCTGACCATAACTCTATCCTCCTGATCCCTGCTTATAAGCAAAAACTAAAGCAGGAAGCACCAGTGACTCGGTTAGTAAGGAAGTGGTCAGATGACGCAGATGCTAAGCTACAGGACTGTTTTGCTAGCACAGACTGGAATATGTTCCGGGATTCTTCCGATAGCATTAAGGAGTACACCACATCAGTCAATGGCTTCATCAATAAGTGCATCAATGACATCGTCCCCACAGTGACCGTACGTACATACCCCAACCAGAAGCCATGGATTACAGGAAACATCCGCACTGAGCTAAAGGGTAGAGCTGCCGCTTTCAAGGAGTGGGACTCTAACCCGGACGCTTATAAGAAATCCTGCTATGCTTGAAACTTGAAAAACTATTACAGACTACAAAGGGAAGCACAGCTGCGAGCTGCCCAGTGACACAAGCCTACCAGACAAGCTAAAGCACTTCTATGCTCGCTTAGAGGCAAGCAACCCTGAAGCATGCATGAGAGCATCAGCTGTTCCGGATGACTATGTGATTACGCTCTCCGTAGCCGATGTGAGTAAGACTTTTAAGCAGGTCAACATTCACAAGGCCGCAGGGCCAGACGGATTACCAGAACGTGTACTCAGAGCATGCGCTTGTTGCATCACCTCCTGGCTGGTTGCAACACCGCCTGGTATGGCAACTGCTCGGCCTCCAACCGCAAGGCACTACAGAGGGTAGTGTGTACGGCTCAGTACATCACTGGGGCCAAGCTTCCTGCCATCCAGGACCTCTATACCAGGCGGTGTCAGAGGAAGGCCCTAAAAATTATCAAAGACTCCAGCCACCCTAGTCATAGACTGTTCTCTCTGCTACCGCATGGCAAGCGGTACCGGAGTGCCAAGTCTAGGTCCAAAAGGCTTCTTAACAGCTTCTACCCACCAAGCCATAAGACTCCTGAATAGCTAATCATGGCTACCCGGACTATTTGCATTGCCCCCCCACCCCATCCCATCCCCCTCTTTTACGCTTCTGCTACTCTGTTTATTATTTATGCATAGTCACTTTAACTCTACCCACATGTACATATTACCTCAACTAACCGGTGCCCCCGAACATTAACTCTGAACCGGTACCCCCTGTATATAGCCTCCCTACTCTTATTTTATTTTACTGCTGCTCTTTAATTATTTGCTATTTTTAATTTTTTACTTCTCTATATTTTACTTAACACTTCTTTTTTTTCTTTTATTTTAACTGCATTGTTGGTTAAGGGCTTGTAAGTAACCATTTCACTGTAATGTCTACACCTGTTGTATTCGGCGCATGTGGCAAATACAATTTGATTTCATTTGATTTGAATTTGCCTACCGCTCCAACAGATGCCATTTCCATCGCAATTCACACGGTCGTAACACATCTGGACAAGACAAACACCTATGTGAGAATGCTGTTCATTGACTACAGTTCAGCATTCAACAACAATTGTTCCCTTCAAGCTCGACACCAAGCTCAGAGCCCTCTGAGACTGGATCCTGGACTTCCTGACGGGCAGATCATAGGCTGTGAGGATTGGCAACAACACCTTCTCCACACTGACTCTTAAAACAGGGCCCCCCCAGGGGTGTGTCCTCAGTCCTCTGCTGTACTCCCTGTTCACCCACGACTGCGTGGCTTTGCACAACACCAACTCCATCATCAAGGTCGCTGACGACACCACGGTTGTAGGCCTGATAATCGACAACAATGAGTCAGCCTATAGGGAGGAGGTAACTGAACTGGCATTGTGGTGTCATGACAACAACCTCTCCCTCAATGTCAGCAAAACAAAGGAGTTGATTGTTGACTTCAGGAAGCAGAGGAGGGAACATGCCCAGATCCACATCAATGGGACTGTAGTAGAGAGAGTCAGGAGTTTTAAGTTCCTTGGTGTCCTCATCACCGAGGACTTGTCATGGACCAACAACACCATCACTCTTGTCAAGAGGGCACAACAGTGTCTCTACTTCCTAAGGCAGCTGAAATACTACCGCTACACCATCGAGAGCATCCTGACTGGTTGCATCACGGCCTGGTACAGGAATTACTCTGTCCACAACCACAAGGCCCTCCAGAGGGTGGTGAAGACGGCCCAGTACATCCCTGGGACCGTGCTTCCACCCATCCAGGACATCTACTCCAAACGGTGCCTGAGGAAGGCACGCAGCATCATAAAGGACCCCACATACCTCAGCCACGAGCTGTTCTCTACCTTACCGTCGGGCAGACGGTATCGGAGCATGAGGTCTGATACCAACCGGCTGAGCTAAAGTTTCTACAAGGCATCAGACTGCTGAACACTTCAACTGGACTGACCACCTGCTCTGATTCCCCGCACCTTTGCACCTTAGCGCACACACACATACACACACACACACACACACACACACACACACACACACACACACACACACACACACACACACACATTCATGTTACACATACGTCACAACTGCTACTACCAGACACTTATTAAACTGCTCAATGTATACACGTGCCCCCATCCTGCCATTCTCCAATAAACGTATAAATATTACACAATACATTGTGCCTTCCTGTATTATACTTATGCTAAAAAATATATATGCTGTATATTCTACTGCCATTTACTTTATATTCGTATTTTTTACTACTTCTTATTGTTGTTGCATTGTCAAAAAGGAACCTGCAAGTCAGCATTTTGTTGGACGATGTATACCATGCGTATCCCGTACATACGACTAATAAAACTTGAAACCTTGAAACCTTGAAAGGAACAGCTGTGGAGCATTTGTCAATCATTGAAGCCAAACTGTGAGCGTTTAACCAACCCTGGGCCTCGGGTATCCATTACTGTTCACCAGTGGCAGACGACAGGCCTTGAGAGCGATCTGTCATGTACAGAGAGATGGATGTGACCTGACAACGATGACTCATAAAAAGTTATCCACACGCTGACTTCTTGGGAGGGCTGAAAGACTGAGGGACTGGGGGACTCTGTTGTGCTCTCATGCTCTGACAGTGAGGTATTTTTGTGGTTTAGTTACAGAAAACTGAAGGGCCGTAACGTCATGGTGAGATCATGGTCATGCCAACTTCAGGACCATGTGTAGTACCTGACATCTCATAGGATGCTGCTGTAAACAGGATTTCAACTGGTTTATTGAGAAATTAGGTGCTTTTAGTAAAACAAAACATTTTAAAGCTAATTTCTTCAGTTGAAAATAAAACAAGACGTAGTTAGCCCACAATCTTTAATATGGTAATTACATTTCTAATTATGACACATTGTTTCTGTTAATCTGGGTTAATGCAAAAAGCCATGACAATTAGCAAAAACACCTCCTACAGGAATGAATATGACTGAGGCCTCTGTGGGAGAAGATTAAAATAATTGAATGCAATTTAACTAAAATATTTATGATAATTGCTTTAACCTTGAATGCCCACAAACATTGTCGGTAAAAAAAAGAAAGAAAGAAAGAAAGAAAGAAAGAATATATGGTAAGTGTGTGAGAGGGTGATATAGAGCACAAAGAGAGAAAGAAAGAGAGAGAGAGCAGGGGGATATAGTAGCTATCCACTCTCCCTTGTTGGGGCACTGGAACATAACAGCATTTGCAGTTCCCTGAGGATAATATAGCCAGTGTAGCGAGATACTTCAGCCTGGCTGTAAATGCACATAGAGGAAGAACACGCTTGGAGGGTTTTCCAACAAATAATAAAATATGAATTTGGCAAAACCAATACAAAAATGTACTTCATATTATTATTATTCATTATCATTTGGGACTTTGTCCAGTATCGTTTCAATGCTGGACTTCAAACAAACACTTGATGAGCAAAAGTCCCAATGAGGGAAAGAGAGGAGAAGCAACTAGCTGAGCAGATCTCTATGGCTCAAAACGTCTCTGCCTTCGGGGCATATCAGCTTTGTTATCACAACAAGACATTTGCTTAGACTGTCAAGGTATACAGTCAAGAATATCCATTCTGACCCTAAGGCCTTCCCTGGCTGCACATTCTGTTCCAATCCAACACTATCACACCTTATTGAACTAATCAACTAAACATCAAGCCCTGAATCAGGTGTAGCGGTTGGCAACAGTTCAGTGACACATTCCTATAGGATATCCATGGTTACCAGGCTACTAGTTCCTGGAACAGTGGGTGCTATGTTTTCTGAGAATCATCCTCTTCGCTTCATGCACCTACTGTTTTGATGTGAGCTATGTGATGTGTCCCGTTAAAAGTGGATG
Organism: Coregonus clupeaformis; assembly: GCF_020615455.1. Classification (NCBI taxonomy): domain Eukaryota; kingdom Metazoa; phylum Chordata; class Actinopteri; order Salmoniformes; family Salmonidae; genus Coregonus; species Coregonus clupeaformis. The sequence goes on along the minus strand of NC_059197.1, from coordinate 17,541,416 downwards.
AAAATGAAGTAGGATACCACAACACAATAAAAAAAGCTTTTGGGATTTGTGTAAGATAACTGCAGTATAAATTAAATATGTTTACCCATGATCAATTCATCTTCAAAGCACACACACAGTCCATTGGGAGGGAGGTCAGAGTTGATTAACATTACAAAAGCAAAATCAGTGCTACAAAGCCAAAAACAAACCCATCTAAAACACAGGAATACAGAACAGAACCATCAGTAAATCCAATTGTGGTATTGCTACGGTACACATAACTTTTTAAAAAATGCAGCAGGTTTTAAGGAGTCTCCTCAATCATATATTTTTTTTAAGGGACTGACACACCCACAGATGAACTATGGAGAAAATATCAAGGACTTGTGAGAGCTGAGGTGGGATTGGCCTGTGCTGTTGTAGTATGAGGGGAAAACTGATATGATTCCCTTTGAATGTATTGGTTCTAAATGTACCAATTTTCTCCCCCATCTTACCGTGTGCTAGGCTGACCATGATATTGGCAGTAAATTGTCGTGTCAGAGTTAGGTTGAGCTGGTTTGTTCTTTTCTACAGCCCTGTTTTTATTTTGTTTCTGGCTATAGGCTTGGGAACATTGTTAGGGATAGCAACCAACAAGATGGAATCTAAGAGAGGTGGTTGCCTGTGAGATTGTGGGATAAGCATGGACCCCAAGTACTGTAGCAAAAGGGTTCCTGGTTCCTTTGAACAGCAGCAAAACAGATATTAAAAAGGTCTGCAACACTACACACAGGTATTCAGATGAGACATGTTCTGTGTTGTTCTCCATTGTGGTTTCATTTACTTTGGATGTCCAGAGAGGGGAAATAGAGAAAGTGTGGTAGGATAGGATTTAGGAGGCAATGACTAGGATTACTGTATACCTCAGTAATTACTGTGCAAGGTGTTACTACTACAGGAAACTGTGCAAGATGTTACTACAGGAAACTGTACAAGATGTTAATACTACAGGACACTGCTCAAGATGTTAATACTACAGGAAACTGTGAAATATGTTACTACTACAGGAAACTGTACAATATGCTACTACAGGAAACTGTACAAGATGTTACTACAGGAAACTGTACAATATGTTACTACAGAAAACTGTACAAGATGTTACTACAGAAAACTGTACAAGATGTTAATACTACAGGACACTGCTCAAGATGTTAATACTACAGGAAACTGTGAAATATGTTACTACTACAGGAAAGTGTACAAGATGTTACTACAGGAAAGTGTACAAGATGTTACTACTACAGGAAACTGTGCAAGATGTTACTACAGGAAACTGTACAAGATGTTACTACAGGAAACTGTACAATATGTTACTACTACAGGAAACTGTACAATATGTTACTACTACAGGAAACTGTGAAATATGTTACTACAGGAAAGTGTACAAGATGTTACTACTACAGGAAAGTGTACAAGATGTTACTACTACAGGAAACTGTACAATATGTTACTACTACAGGAAACTGTACAATATGTTACTACTACAGAAAACTGTGAAATATGTTACTACTACAGGAAACGGTACAATATGTTACTACAGGAAACTGTACAATATGTTACTACAGGAAAGTGTACAAGATGTTACTACAGGAAACTGTACAATATGTTACTACTATTACCATCTCATGATGTCACTTTAACAGTGTGACAGCTCCACGTGCATGTTTAATAGAAGGCTCTCCTGTCCTCCGACAGAGCATAAAGGCTAGCCAGAAACACTATGCTACTGCCATGCTAGGCTGCCTGGTTAAAAAGGGATAGAGGAGGAATGAGGCTTTGGATAGTTAGATTTATGCAGTTATTTAAAGACGTGTGATATGAATTAATAAGCAATGTGGGTTATTGACTAATTTGACATATGGTAAAACCATTCTGAATATCTGCAAATTTTTCTTCCTGGCTTCAATGAGCTGACACCTCTCTGGTGAATTCTTTAGGAAGGAGATCAGATCACATCAAAGACTGACTCTCAACAGACTATGGTTCCTCCGATCTTAAACAGTTTGGGGACCGTGGGGGGCATCGCAATATCTGGTTCCAGGGAACGGCAGCAAAACAGACATTCCTAAGGTCCCCAACACTAAAGACTGTTATTCAGAAGAGATATGTTCTGTCTTGTCCTCCATTGTGGCTTCATTTACTGTGGATCTGTAAAGAGGGGAAATAGAGAAAGTGCGTATTTGCTATAATGGCACGTCTCGATTTTTGAAATAGGATTGAAAAGGCTTTGACTGATCTTTGGAATTCTGCAATACAGGTAAATAATGCACTTAACAAACAGAACTCTGGCCTTTCAGCCTATAAGTACCCACTATAGAACATTGAGAATATTGCCGGGCGTCCCATTTAGCATACGCATCAGATAACATATCAACCCGCAAGGTACGCAAACATAAACACCAAGGCTTGATAAATAGTGCATAAACAGTTGTAAAGCATGAATTGCATTAAGAAATGTTCCCGAAAATATATCCATGTAAAGATATAACAAAAATAGGTATTTGTTAAGATACAGTGAGGGAAAAAAGTATTTGATCCCCTGCTGATTTTGTACGTTTGCCCACTGACAAAGAAATGATCAGTCTATAATTTTAATGGTAGGTTTATTTGAACAGTGAGAGACAGAATAACAACAACAAAATCCAGAAAAACGCATGTCAAAAATGTTATCAATTGATTTGCATTTTAAAATGAGGGAAATAAGTATTTGACCCCCTCTCAATCAGAACGATTTATGGCTCCCAGGTGTCTTTTATACAGATAATGAGCTGAGATTAGGAGCACACTCTTAAAGGGAGTGCTCCTAATCTCAGTTTGTTACCTGTATAAAAGACACCTGTCCACAGAAGCAATCAATCAGATTCCAAACTCTCCACCATGGCCAAGACCAAAGAGCTCTCCAAGGATGTCAGGGACAAGATTGTAGACCTACACAAGGCTGGAATGGGCTACAAGACCATCGCCAAGCAGCTTGGTGAGAAGGTGACAACAGTTGGTGCGATTATTCGCAAATGGAAGAAACACAAAAGAACTGTCAATCTCCCTCTGCCTGGGGCTCCATGCAAGATCTCATATTGTGGAGTTGCAATGATCATGAGAACGGTGAGGAATCAGCCCAGAACTACACGGGAGGATCTTGTCAATGATCTCAAGGCAGCTGGGACCATAGTCACCAAGAAAACAATTGGTAACACACTACGCCGTGAAGGACTGAAATCATGCAGCGCCCGCAAGGTCCCCCTGCTCAAGAAAGCACATATATAGGGCCGTCGGAAGTTTTCCAATGAACATCTGAATGATTCAGAGGAGAACTGGGTGAAATAAAGGTGAAATAAAAAATAAATAAATAAAAGTGTTGTGGTCAGATGAGACCAAAATCAAGCTCTTTGGCATCAACTCAACTCGGCATGTTTGGAGGAGGAGGAATGCTGCTTATGACCCCAAGAACACCATCCCCACCGTCAAACATGGAGGTGGAAACATTATGCTTTGGGGGTGTTTTTCTGCTAAGGGGACAGGACAACTTCAACACATCAAAGGGACGATGGACGGGGCCATGTACCGTCAAATCTTGGGTGAGAACCTCCTTCCCTCAGCCAGGGTATTGAAAATGGGTCGTGGATGGGTATTCCAGCATGACAATGACCCAAAACACACGGCCAAGGCAACAAAGGAGTGGCTCAAGAAGAAGCACATTAAGGTCCTGGAGTGGCCTAGCCAGTCTCCAGACCTTCATCCCATAGAAAATATGTGGAGGGAGCTGAAGGTTCGAGTTGCCAAACGTCAGCCTCGAAACCTTAATGACTTGGAGAAGATCTGCAAAGAGGAGTGGTACAAAATCCCTCCTGAGATGTTTGCAAACCTGGTGGCCAATCAGCAGGGGATCAAATACTTTTTTCCCTCACTGTACCAACATGTTTCAAGCAGACCACCATAGTCCACTCAAAGCTCATCACTAAGCTAAGGACCCAGGGACTAAACAAATCCCTCTGCAACTGGATCAAGGCCTTCCTGACGGGCCGCCCCCAGGTGGTAAGGGTAGGTAACAACACATCTGCCACGCTGATCCTTAACACAGGGGCCCCTCAGGGGTGCGTGTTCAGTCCCCTCCTGTACTCCCTGTTCACCCATGACTGCGTGGCCAGGCACGACTCCAACACCATCATTAAGTTTGCAGATGACACAACAGCGGTAGGGCTGATCACCGACAATGATGAGACAGCCTATAGGGAGGAGGTCAGAGACCTGGCTGTGTGGTGCCAGGATAACAACCTCTCCATCAACGTGATGAAGACAAAGGAGATGATTGTGGACTACAGGAAAAAAAAGAGGACTGAGCACGCCCCCATTCTCATCGACGGGGTTGTAGTGGAACAGGTTGAGAGCTTCAAGTTCCTTGGTGTCCACATCACCAACAAACTATTATGGTCCAAACACACCAAGACAGCCGTGAAGAGGGTATGACAAAGCCTAGTCCCTCTCAGGAGACTGAAAAGATTTGGCATGGGTCCTCAGATCCTCAAAAAGTTATACAGCTGCACCATCGAGAGCATCCTGACTGGTTGCATCACCGCCTGGTATGGCAACTGCTCGGCCTCCGACTGCAAGGCACTACAGAGGGTAGTGCGTACGGCCCAGTACATCACTGGGGCCAAGCTTCCTGCCATCCAGGACCTCTATACCAGGCGGTGTCAGAGGAAGGCCCTAAAAATTATCAAAGATTCCAGCCACCCTAGTCATAGACTGTTCTCTCTGCTACCGCACGGCAAGCGGTACCGGAGCGCCAAGTCTAGGTCCAAAAGGCTTCTTAACAGCTTCTACCCACAAGCCATAAGACTCCTGAACAGCTAATCATGGCTACCCAGACTATTTGCATTGCCCCCCCCTCCCCAACCCCCTCTTTTACGCTGCTGTGTAGTGTCTGAGGGTCTATGATTTTGCTGACGTTTGCAAAAAGTGTGTTAGAGGAAACAACTGGAAAGCATTACTACATAGGCTTCTTGGAATAGAGGATATGGGGAGATATGTGGAAGGCCAGGGATTGGTTTATTAAAATCACGCCATATTATGTTACATAGGATATAAATACCAGGTTCTGAACAAAGGGAGAGGGAGAGACAACATATTGGATCAACAGATTGGCCGTTTCTCTCCAGATATAACTGCAGATATCTGTAAATTAATACTGTGAACTTTGATACAATAAATCTTTATAATCAAAGAACAGTGTAAGCGGACTTCTTATCATCACAGCATAATTAGCAACGTTGACTTGAACACCACAGCTGCTACTCTGTTTATTATTCATGCATAATCACTTTAACTCTACCCACATATTACCTCAATTACCTTGACTAACCGGTGCCCCCGCACATTGAATCTGTACCGGTACCCCCTGTATACAATATATCCTCTCTACTGTAATTTTATTTTACTGCTGCTCTTTAATTATTTGCTGTTTTTATTGTTTCCTTAACTGAATTGTTGGTTAAGGGCTTGTAAGTAAGCATTTCACTGTAATGTCTACACCTGTTGTATTCGGCGCATGTGGCAAATAAAATTTGATTTGATTAGATTTTTATCAACATTCTCATACACTTGTGTTCACAGAAAACGGCCCTGACATCTTCCGACCAATAGAAGCCTGGAATGCGAGGCAACAATGAGTATGTTTACATGCACACTAATAATTCACTATTATTAAACTGATTATGGCAGTAGGCCAATTATGGCATTAATCATGTAAACACTTTACTCTGCATATCTGAATCGGCGTAAGGTCATAATTGAAGTAAACTAAAACACCTGGATTTCTGACCAATCCTTGGAATGATTAGGACGTGTAAACACCTTAATCAGAGTTCCAGCAGTGTATTTGATCTGCGCCAGCATGTGCCAGCACCAGCAACGCAAGCCTCCCTCTTTTGTGCGAGTGAATTGAGTTCGGAAAAACAGGAAGTCTGCATCTAAGAAATAGTTTTCACATAAAAACGTTATATTCCCGAACTCAATATCAAATAGGCTTCCCAAAAATAACATGTTTGCTGTGTTAGAAGGTTTATTTTGATTAGCGATTTTCTGCATTTATCAAAGTTCCATCAGGTAGCCTGACTTCAGATGTGTCAATGTAAAAATAATTATTAGGGAAATTGGGAAATTGTTCTTCTTGCAAAGCATGTAAACATTTTCATCAAACTATTATATTAATCTGAGTGTGCATGTAAACGTACCCAATACGTCTGAGATATGACAAAACCTAATACATTTGCCTCGTATTGAAAATGTACCCAGAACATCCCAAAGAGCTCAGACTATCAGACAACCTTGTACTAGACCTCTGTCTAAAACAAATTGCTCAGTGGCCAGGTCTGATATACATGACTGTGCGGGGTCTGAGCCTGAGGGAACCAGGCTGCCAGAGAGAGAACAGGGTAAGCCCCCCATCGCTATCCTCTCTGCCCCTTTGCTATAACAGCTTATGCAATGAATGAGTAATTCCCTCTACTTACCTTACAGTTCATTATGCAATTAAGGCAGAAGTCATCCAGACCAGCAGATTAGATTTTACTGACAGAGGAGGACTTTTAACCCTGCCCAGCGCAGCACAGCACAGCGAGCATGCGTGCGTGTGAGTCCAGCTCAGGCCACACAGCACTGGGCCAGCGAGAGATGAATAGTCACCCAGGAAAGGCTATGCAGACGACAGTAGTTTTCTTATAGCTACAGTATCCCCGCCTGGGCTGCTCCTCTGTGGGTCGCTACTCAAAAGGTGTAGTTGATCTGTCTCAGAATGTGTAAGTACCTTAATAACGTCTCAGGGCCAGGTCGGCTAATCATTTTCAACTCTTGCAGAAAATTGTCTTGTTTATTCTTCCATGGCTTATTCCTTCTTGGAAAATAAGATGTGCAAAGATGTTTTAACTCCCAGTGAACTATTTTTCCCAGTGAACAAAACTATTTAAATACAGTTCTCAGAAAGTGACTACTTTTGTAAACTATTTTAATACAGATCTGAGAAAGCAACTAATTAAAAACAATTATTTGAATATAGATCTCAGGAAGTGACTACTTTTCGGAAGCTACTGGATTGGCTGCCTTCAACTAATGGCATATCTGGAACTGCATGTTGAAGATAGAAATAGAATGAATAGAGCACACACAATCTCCTATACTATTCCAATCTATCTGACAGTCATATTTGATCTACACAATACATTTCTATCTGAACATTTTGTAAATGTCCATTCTACTGAATGTCCAATGCCCAAGGCGTACATAATCTAGTCAAACCAATTAGCCAATGATATTTTGTACAGATACGTATAAATAAGTTGTGAAGCTCAACTACTGTAGGACTCAACATGCCACTGAAAAGGTTGAACGCTGCAATTAATGCTTAAAATGCAGAGTAATTCAAAGCCATTTGCAAACAGCAATTTGGATGCTTAGCGAAAAGAACCTCAAAACTCTTTGTCCATCTGAGGGCAAGCCTACTTGTTTCAAACACACGCTATACCATCTTTAAAGGGATAGTTTACTCAGAATACAAACTAACATGATTTTCCACCTACCTTGGCTGTAGTTGATTTAAGAAGACAGTTTTGGGATTTTTAGTTTCCTTTCGACACTTAATAGCCATATGATGTTACTGTTAGCATTCTCAGTAAAACGTAACATTAAACTGTTATTGTGCCTGTGTAATAAAACTGTATTTTTGGAGCAACATTTTATTAGCATGTTGTTACATAATACTTTGGTAATTTCATTTTAATTGCAGATAAGTTTTGTAACTACTGTACACAAGAGGAATAGTGACTGTTCCTTATTCCACTTATGAAATTATAAAGCAATTTCCAAAGTCCTATGTAACAACAATGTTCCTATTGTAATACTCACAAAGTTACTAGACATGTATAAGAACTGGATGTCAAGTGTTAGTGCATTACCTTATGTCACTCATTATGAAAATATATTTATTAGTCATTTTGAAGCTGCACAAGTGGTCTACTGTAATGTTGAAGTGATTCCATGTCTCTCATGTATTTAGTTGTAGGCTGTATTAAAATTAATCTCTCTCTCTCTCTCTGCATTGCACCATCAGAAGCCTCTCAGATGCTGGGGCATGAGCATCCATATGAATGAGACTGCGCAGGCTTAATGATGCCTTAAAGCATGGCATTTCCCCACCACAAACTCGCCATCTCTGCGCCGCCGCAAAATGCTGATAACACAATAATGACGTGCATCTAAACCTCACCTCCAGACCTGACCGACCGGTGAGGGGAGGATGGCGAGAACCTCAGTCAGGGGAATGAACTCCTTATTGGGCTGAAGAAGCAGAAACAGCCAGCTTGGTTTGGAGCCACTCTCTGGAGCACTGTAAGGTCTCACAAGGACAATCATAGCTTCAGAAATCGGCAAAGTGATTACGGGAGGCTGATAGTGAGAGTGCCATTGTCAATAAGCTGATCAGTTGGCATTACCGCAGGACCAGGAAGAAGGGATGAGAGCAGATGCTTTCAGATCCATGACCACATTAATCCTGTGTGGACAGACACCTAATAGATTTGTCGGTACTAAATCATGCTGATGAAGCATGAGGATGGAAGGAGGAGAGTTCTGAACCCCATTTTAGACATTATCAATGTCAGTCACTGACTCACCACAACCCAAATGAAACTCTTATGATCGCCACATAAAAGTGGTCGAATCAATTGGCCAGTGGATGATAGTCAATATGGCGAGGTCCTGGGAATTTATTTCCGAAATTACCACTAATATAATATGAATACTATTAAATATTTTAGAGGCATCGGACTGGTCAATGTCCTACCATGCTATATGTAGCCTATATCTGGCAGTTTTTATTTTAAGTGAATGGTCAGGGATAGAGGCCGGAAATAGAATGTCCATCCCCGGAGATAATCTGCATATATATAGACATGGTTTGATTAATACACCCAACTCAGCCCAGTCTATTTGAGATTTCTAGTTTTCCAGTGTCCCTGCTGATTCTGAGAGAAAAATAATCTGCTGACAAATCTTCAGTAATAACCCAAAGCTCAAAGTCCACACAAACACACACACACACACACACACACACACAGAGAGAGCGACACAACACAGCTCTAGGAAAAGCAGAGTTAGGAAGGCAGCGGTTGCCTTAATAAGAATCCCCAGCCAAGCTCATTTTCATTATCTCCAGCTGTTACCACCGGACTAGCAGAGATAAATGATTAATGGAAGAAGCTGGTATTACAGACCTCATTACAAGCTCTTGTGCTGGCATTGTTTAAGAGGGAGAAGGACAGAGTGAAACAAAAATAAAAAGAGAGTTGAGTGGCAACTACGATGGATATCCATCAATATGCTCATCTGAATAAAGTGATAGCCTTTGCACCACAGAACATTATTCTATTTAAAAACACCTTAAGGTCTTACATCGGAGCTAGTGTTAAGCATATTAGTTATACGCTCGTTACACAGGAATGATTTCCACTTTCCACATCACAGTGGAGCATACTTTGACTGACTGGTATACGTCCTCATAAACAGCTTGTAGGATAGGATGTATTACTTTCCTTTGCTAAGTCAACAGAAAAACTCATTTTTCTTGAAAACATGGTGTGGCATGGGGGAGGAGGAAGGGAGGAATTCAAAAGTTATATATTGAACATAAAATGGACAAATCAGTGCCAAAGTGGCCCAGCTGTAAGAGCTTGCTGAACAGTGTTAGGCTTAATGTCGCTCTAGATTCATTTAGGTGTGGTATAAAGTATATTCCACTGTAAATGGATTTTCCTTGAGGCAGGCAGTGTGCTTCTGACTGTTTAAGACATTATATCTCTCCCAAACATCCCCAGCAGCAACCACAAGCGTGCACACGGACACACAAGAACGCGCACACACACACGTGCGCACACACACACGCGCACCCTACGTTAGATTAGACCCAGTGTTCCTCTGGAGTTATATCAAATAAGTAGCCCAAGTAAAAATGTGACCAGCTGCCAATCAATACAAAGCGAGTTAGTGTTTATGTGTGAGAGACATTTACATTTACGTCATTTAGCAGACGCTCTTATCCAGAGCGACATACAAATTGGTGCATTCACCTTATACAGTGGGGATAAAAAGTATTTAGTCAGCCACCAATTGTGCAAGTTCTCCCACTTAAAAAGATGAGAGAGGCCTGTAATTTTCATCATAGGTACACGTCAACTATGACAGACAAAATGAGAATTTTTTTCTCCAGAAAATCACATTGTAGGATTTTTTATGAATTTATTTGCAAATTATGGTGGAAAATAAGTATTTGGTCAATAACAAAAGTTTTTCAATACTTTGTTATATACCCTTTGTTGGCAATGACAAAGGTCAAACGTTTTCTGTAAGTCTTCACAAGGTTTTCACACACTGTTGCTGGTATTTTGGCCCATTCCTCCATGCATATCTCCTCTAGAGCAGTGATGTTTTGGGGCTGTCAGTGGGCAACATGGACTTTCAACTCCCTCCAAAGATTTTCTATGGGGTTGAGATCTGGAGACTGGCTAGGCCACTCCAGGACCTTGAAATGCTTCTTACGAAGCCACTCCTTCGTTGCCCGGGCGGTGTGTTTGGGATCATTGTCATGCTGAAAGACCCAGCCACGTTTCTTCTTCAATGCCCTTGCTGATGGAAGGAGGTTTTCACTCAAAATCTCACGATACATGGCCCCATTCATTATTTCCTTTACACAGATCAGTCGTCCTGGTCCCTTTGCAGAAAAACAGCCCCAAAGCATGATGTTTCCACCCCCATGCTTCACAGTAGGTATGGTGTTCTTTGGATGCAACTCAGCATTCTTTGTCCTCCAAACACGACGAGTTGAGTTTTTACCAAAAAGTTCTATTTTGGTTTCATCTGACCAGATGACATTCTCCCAATCCTCTTCTGGATCATCCAAATGCACTCTAGCAAACTTCAGACGGGCCTGGACATGTACTGGCTTAAGCAGGGGGACACGTCTGGCACTGCAGGATTTGAGTCCCTGGCGGCGTAGTGTGTTACTGATGGTAGGCTTTGTTACTTTGGTCCCAGCTCTCTGCAGGTCATTCACTAGGCCCCCCCGTGTGGTTCTGGGATTTTTGCTCACCGTTCTTGTGATAATTTTGTCCCCACGGGGTGAGATCTTGCGTGGAGCCCCAGATCGAGGGAGATTATCAGTGGTCTTGTATGTCTTCCATTTCCTAATAATTGCTCCCACAGTTGATTTCATCAAACCAAGCTGCTTACCTATTGCAGATTCAGTCTTCCCAGCCTGGTGCAGGTCTACAATTTTGTTTCTGGTGTCCTTTGACAGCTCTTTGGTCTTGGCCATAGTGGAGTTTGGAGTGTGACTGTTTGAGGTTGTGGACAGGTGTCTTTTATACTGATAACAAGTTCAAACAGGTGCCATTAGTACAGGTAACGAGTGGAGGACAGAGGAGCCTCTTAAAGAAGAAGTTACAGGTCTGTGAGAGCCAGAAATCTTGCTTGTTTGTAGGTGAACAAATACTTATTTTCCACCATAATTTGCAAATAAATTCATAAAAAATCCTACAATGTGATTTTTTTTTTTTTGGGGGGGGGGTAAGGGGGGGGTAGAAGGATTACTTTATCCTATCCCAGGTATTCCTTAAAGAGGTGGGGTTTCAAATGTCTCCGGAAGGTGGTGAGTGACTCCGCTGTCCTGGCGTCGTGATGGAGCTTGTTCCACCATTGTGGTGCCAGAGCAGCGAACAGTTTTGACTGGGCTGAGCGGGAACTATGCTTCCGCAGAGGAAGGGGAGCCAGCAGGCCAGAGGTGGATGAACGCAATGCCCTCGTTTGGGTGTAGGGACTGATCAGAGCCTGAAGGTACGGAGGTGCCGTTCCCCTCACAGCTCCGTAGGCAAGCACCATGGTCTTGTAGCAGATGCGAGCTTCAACTGGAAGCCAGTGGAGTATGCGGAGGAGCGGGGTGATGTGAGAGAACTTGGGAAGGATGAACACCAGACGGGCTGCGGCATTCTGGATGAGTTGTAGGGGTTTAATGGCACAGGCAGGGAGCCCAGCCAACAGCGAGTTGCAGTAATCCAGACGGGAGATGACAAGTGCCTGGATTAGGACCTGTGCCGCTTCCTGTGTAAGGCAGGGTCGTACTCTCCGAATGTTGTAGAGCATGAACCTACAGGATCGGGTCACCGCCTTGATGTTAGCGGAGAACGACAGGGTGTTGTCCAGGGTCACGCCAAGGCTCTTCGCACTCTGGGAGGAGAACACAACGGAGTTGTCAACCGTGATGGCGAGATCATGGAACGGGCAGTCCTTCACCGGGAGGAAGAGCAGCTCCATCTTGCCAAGGTTCAGCTTGAGGTGGTGATCCGTCATCCACACTGATATGTCTGCCAGACATGCAGAGATGCGATTCGCCACCTGGTTATCAGAAGGGGGGAAAAAAAGAGACGGTGTGTGTGTGAGTGAGACTGAATAAGGGAAAGGGACAGTGAGTGTGTGTGTATGTGACAGAGCTCCGAGGCTCCGCTGTTGGACTTAGCAGAGGAGAGGCAGGCACAGAGAGCTCTGACAGTGTGTGTGATTTCCCTGGTGGTCAGACCTCTTGAATAATATTACACAGCGTTATGTTTGAAGGCTCCCAGTGCAGCGTGAGGTGTGTGCTTACACTGCAGCATGCTGGGAACATAAATTACTTAAATATCATGTAAATTAAAACAGAGGGCGCCTGACCTGCAGAGATCACTGAGCGATCAGCGCACCAACCTGTAACTTTTAACAGCCCTAATGCCCACCAAAGCATGCTTCTGTATCATACAAACCCTCCACACAATAAACAGCCAATGTCATATTCAGCATTCACACACAGTGCACCGCTTCATACCACAATACCTTATCCTGTTAGATACAGTATTCATCATTTTACATTTTAGTCATTTAGCAGACGCTCTCATCCAGAGTAGTGTGGTAAACCATACGGTGTTGGGTTGAGCGTGCAGAGATGAACACAAAGACGGAGGTTCTAGTCAGGAAAACACGACTTTACTAGGCAACAAAATCAACAGAACAACAAAATAACTTAGGTTTGGCTCGGCCCTTCTTCTCAGACTCGGCTCTGTGCCTCCGGGAGCTTTGTACCCTTCGGTAGGCTCACTCCTTGCCTTTCTCTCTGTCTTCCTCGCGGTGTGCCACGGTGCTCCCTTTATGTCGCCTACACGGCTGGTTGGCACTATCCCCTAATTACAGTGAGGGAAAAAAGTATTTGATCCCCTGCAGATTTTGTACGTTTGCCCACTGACAAAGAAATGATCAGTCTATAATTTTAATGGTAGGTTTATTTGAACAGTATATGGCCGTTTACCCACTTTGTGTGGATATGATGGTACACGAGATCCGTGTGCCCCGGCACCTCAGAGAACGCGGCCGTATTCTGCTGGACCAACTCTCGGAGTGTTTGTCGTTGGGTCGGCCTGAGGTCTTCCCCCATGGAAACTTCGACAGGGGCGGGTTCGGCTGTGGCCGGGTCCACGTTGCGCACAGCGTGCCACTTCTTCAGCAGGTTCACATAGTAAAGCTGGAGGGGTCTTCTCCTCCCCGGTTGGCGGACCTTATAATTGACGTTGCCTACCCGCTCAATGATGTCTTAGGGCCCATACCATGTAGCCAGGAACTTGCTCTCCGTTGTGGGGATCAGCACCAAGACCTTCTTACCCGGGTGGAACTCTCGTGGTTGGGCCTACCGGTTGTATACGCGCTCCTGGGCGCGTTGCACTGGAGCCATGTTCTCCCTCCTTGGCTAGGTCCAGCAGTCTGCAGGGCTGACGGCCATACAGGAGCTCAATGGGGGAGAACCCAGTGGACACTTGGGGTACCTCGCGCACTGAGAACATCATGTGGGGCAGCAGCTGGTCCCAGTTCCTCCCGTCTCTCTCGATGACCTTCTTCAGAATCTGCGTCAGGGTCTTATTGAAGTGTTCCACTAGCCCGTCTGTTTGTGGATGGTACACACTGGTCCTCACCTGTTTGATTTGTAAAAGTTTGCAGACATCTTTCATTACACGAGACATGAATGCAGTGCCCTGGTCCGTCAGGATTTCCCGCGGAATACCCACCCGGCTGAATAAATGGAAGAGCTCCCTTGTGATAACTTTCTCTGCCACCGTGCGTAACGGCATCACCTCCGGATAGCGGGTGGCGTAATCCACTATTACCAGGATGTATTGGTGTCTCCTCTTGGTCTTCACCAACGGACCCACCAGATCCATCGCCACCCACTCAAACGGCACCCCTATAATGGGCAAGGGAACCAAAGGGTTTCTATAATGTGCCCTCGGGGCTGTGATCTGGCACTCCGGGCAGGTATGGCAGTAGTCCTCCACGGCGCGCTTGACTCCGGGCCAGTGGAACCGATTTCCGATCCGCTCCCTGGTTTTCTCCATCCCCAGGTGTGCCCCGAGGAGGTGGGTGTGGGCGAGCTGCAAGACAGTCCTAACATACCGTGTGGGTATGAGTAACAAGTCTTTCGTCTCCCCATTGTGCTTTACTACCTGATACAATAAATTACGCTTGATGGCGAAGTGTGGGTAGCGCCACTCACTTACCCCGGGTAATAGCGCACCATCCACCGCGATCACCTGGCCCCTCGCGTTCTGGAGGTTGGGGTCCTCTAATGGGGCCGTCCCGAACTGGCACATGAGGATTCCCATGTCGGGCGGCCCGTCTGGTGCCTCCACTTCCATAAAGTGGAGCCTGAGGTCCTCCTCGGATGAAGGCTTGCCTCCCGGTGCGGGGTAGTCTCCCTCCTCCTAGGTTGTGCAGGCGACCGTCCTTTTTCCTCTCCTTCCTACTGTGCCTCCCTAGGTCCCTCCTCCACAGTGCCTGGAAGAGAGGGCAATCTCTACTGAGGAGAATGGGCACGGGCAGGTTAGGAACAGCCCCCACGGGCATCTGGCACTCCCTCCTTGGGGTGGTTATCTGCATCGGCATGGTTGGGTACCTCTTTGTGTCCCCATGTACACAGGAGACTGTCATCTCCTCATCCCCAGGTTCATCTTTCCCCTCACGTGTGAGCCACTGCAGTTGGGCCAGGGTCACCATGCTGCCGGAGTCCAGCAGAGCGCTGGTATCGACGCCATCGATTTGTACTGGAACCATCGGAGGGGCAGTCTCGGTGTGTACCCAACAGGAGGTGACAAAACTCGCCATCCGGGTTACCCCGGAGCTGGGGGATGCTGAGGGCATGGACTCCTCCCAGCTGGGGCAGCTCCACGCGAGGTGTCCCGGGTCGCCGCACTCATAGCAGCGCCTCTGATCTAGGTATAGCTTCACGGCCTCGGCTGGCTCCGTCCGGGCCCCCTTCAGCCCCTCGCCTGTCTCTGTGCTTTTCTTCCCCCTCCCCGCGTCCGCTCTCTCCGCCCGGGCCCCTTTCAGCAGGTCCTGGGTGTTCTGGTGGGTTTCCACCGCGGTCAGCAACTCCTCCAGGCTCTGGGGGTTCTGTAGGCTCGCCGCCTTCTTCATCTTGTAGGGGAGGGCCCGAAGGTACCGATCCAGGACGACCTTATCGATTATCGGGAGGGACGGTACGTCGGTCAGTAGCCAGCCCTTGGTAAGGCGCACCAGGTCACTCATCTGAGCGCGGGGAGAGATAGTGGAGTCAAAGGCCCAATCGTGGACCAGTTGAGCATGGCGTGCGAGGCTGAATCCATAACGGCTCAGGATCTCGCGTTTGAGTCCCTCATAATTCGCTGCCTGGTCGGCGTTGAAGTTGAAGTAGGCCTTCTGGGCTTTCCCGGAGGGGTACGGTGCCACAAGGCTGGCCCACTTGGGCTTGGGCCATCCTTCCCTCTTGCGCCGTCCTCTCGAAGGTGCACAAATACGTCTCCACATCATCTTCCTCCATTAGCTTGGCCAGGAAATGATTTGGGCTAGACTCCTGAGCCCTCCCACCCTTCAACTGGGCTACCTCCGCTACCAGCCTGAGGTTTTGTTGACGCTGCTCCTCCAGCGCTTGCTCCTGGAGAGCCTGTTGCTTCTGCTGGCTGAGGATAAACTCAGCCACCAGTTCCTCCATGGAAATCTCCGTACACTCGACCCCACGGCACCCGTGGGGTGTTGGGTTGAGCGTGCAGAGATGAACACAGAGACATGGAGGTGACCTTACCATGACCTTATCAGAATAATGGACAGAATACAATGTTTTTCCTCAGTAAATATATATATTAATTTATTAAATCATAATAACGTGTTACACTGAATGAATTTATAATAACAGTAGTACATGTAATATATCCTCACGACACAAAGTAAAGGGGATATCTAGTCAGTTGTACAACTGAAATGTGTCTTCTGCATTTAACCCAACCCCTCTGAATCAGAGAGGTGCGGGGGACTGCCTTAATCGACATCATTGGCGACCGGGGAGCAGTTGTTGTTGGGGGTTAACTGCCTTGCTCAGGGGCAGAATGGCAGATTTTTACCTTGTCAGCTCGGGATACGATCCAGAAACCTTTCGGTTACAGGCCCAACGCTCCTACCCACCAGGCTACCTGCCGCCCCAGTATGACCCCCACCTACATATAAACTAGTCCTATACCTGGACTCATCCTATTACAGACCCTAGGTACCATCACCTTCAACAATAGTCCTTTTACAAGCTGGAACTTCAACAATAGTCCTTTTACAAGTAGGACCGTTTCCAAGGTACACAACTTATACATTTTTGTCAAAAGGAAACTTCATAATAGAAATGTATTTGGAAGTTGTGGTAAAAACTGTAGTCTGTAGTCAATTCTTACACTCCTACTCCTCATTGGTTATCAATCCATGCAGCGAGCGAGACTTTTTTTTCTGAGTGTTGTTCCCGAGTGGAGGGATCCATCCATGAATCATCGTCGCCCACTTTGCTCCAACTGAAAAGGTTTCTCCACGAACAGAACAGGGATAAATGGATGTCTTTAAGGCACAACAAAGCAAATCGTTTTAGAATGTCTGGGCGGGATTCGGCAGTGGTGGTGGGAACAGCAGCAGAGTGAGGAAATGCGTATGAATATGCAAAACATGTCATTAATACATATTGGTACATAGCACCGCAGGCCTCCTGCGAGAGGAGCGGATGCTGTTCTGTTGTTCACAGCAGTGTTAGAAGTTAGCTTGAAGCATTAGCGTACCATCTAACGCCCATCATCACCAATCAGCTAGGATTATTTAGGTTTAATTGGGGAACTCACTGGAGGACACCCTCAGAACAAACCAAGGGCCCTGGTGTTATTGAGCGTGTCTTGAGTGACGTTGACGTTGTGTGGAAATGACTGTTGGAGCCCTGGGACATTGTTTAACACCGTCTGACACTAACACTTAGGTTTAACAGCAGCGCAACAAATGAGACATAATGAAGACTTGAGCGTTAAAGGTTTTCAATCCCAGCAGCGTCAGAGGTCGTTGAGCCTTGTGATGGCCGGTAATAGGGAGCAAAGTTTGAGTTATTACCAGGTAGTACTTGCTTTATTGCACCATAAATTCACTAGTGTGTGGTCTATGCATACGGCCTGTACTTAAATACTGATTAAACTGACGGAACATTATCATTACCACAGACGACTGTAGAAAATCCTGAGGGACAAATTGGACACTGAATGATATGACATGATCATGTAGAATGGTCAGTTGAGAGGCAGTGGAATGGAATAGAGGAAATACATCCTGTAGTCAGGTAGCATAGAGAGGCCCTTATATGTTACAGTACAGTGGGTCCGAATACTCTTACATGGATTGTACTCATCATCTACTCTCCTTCGCCACGGTAACCTTCACAGTTGGTAACCGTCACAGTCGGTAACCGCTGATCTGAGAAGGCAGGCGTTAAACATCCCATAATGAAATGCAGCGTCACACATTCACTCAGCGGTAACACATCTAATCTCAGGCCATACACATAAAACCTGCAGGTCACATGATCATATGACAGAACTGACCAATCACTCCTGTTGACATACAATTGAATGGATTTGAAATGGAACAATGTGGGTCTTTTCATTGTTAATCTCGTAGAGGAAGCCAATCACAGCCTTCCCACTGGGCATAGACGTCTGTTCAAAGTCTAGTTTTGATTTACATTTGGTTGAGTTGTGAACTAACTAGGTTAAAAGTTGGGTGAAAAATAGATGAAATTCCCTTACATTGACGACTTCTTTCAAATCCAATCAGTTTTCCACGTTGATTCAACGTCATCACATTGGATTTCTTTGTTCAAATGACGTGGAAACAACGTTGATTCAACCAGTTTTTTTTATAATTGAGTATTGGTTTAGTCCTGGTTAAATATAGCCAAGGTAGACAGGTAGCCACAAACAAAGCTTAGTTGCCAACAGCAGGCATCTATAATGTTGCAATCTAATCTTGGCCGTTTACATATCAAAGACCCTTGATTGATTTGTCTATGAGAAAGTGTATGTTCCTGTAAAAGGGTATATTAATGTTATGCATACATGTCTATAGAGCACGACCTTGGGGAGTTCATGAGTTCATGACAGGTCAGGTTGACCTTGGGGAGTTCATGAGTTCATGACAGGTGAGGTTGACCTTGGGGAGTTCATGAGTTCATGACAGGTCAGGTTGACCTTGGGGAGTTCATGAGTTCATGACAGATCAGGTTGACCTTGGGGAGTACATGACAGATCAGTCTGACCTTGGGGAACTAATGAGTTCATGACAGATCAGGTTGACCTTGTGGAGTTCATGAGTTCATGACAGGTCAGGTCAACAGTTCAAAGGCCAAAAGTCAAGAACATGGGGCAGGGAATGAAGGGGCAGGACTCTGAGTCTCTTGGTTTTCGATAGTGTTCCTATCTGTATAGCTCCTACAGACACTAAACCAGAGGAGAAGACAAGCTGCAAGGCCGGTTTTGGTTTTGCCTTCACCTCACCAGCACGCCCGCACTTCTGCCTCTTTTTCGCCTGTGTTTCCCATTGGGTAGCATGAAGATTGGGTCGGAGGTACACAAAAAGCCCAGGGCAGATGAGTCGAAGTCTAAGTTGAAGCCGGAATTGAGGCTAGTAACTGCCGATCTGATTTTAAAAGGTTCTTGTCGATCATAAGAGATGGTAGCGGATACAGTCCCCACTCCCCAAGGGTTGAAAAAACATATTAGGGGTTATAGATTCACCAACAATACAACAAGGAGAACATGGTTTCAGATTATGTACTGTGAGACCTGCATACAGAAGGGCTGTTGTTTCCCTGCGACATCATACATTCATGATTTAGTTTTTTATTAGATTTTCCCTCTGATAGAGATGAGGCAGTGGAAATGTTACACTAGCCCTACTAGAGATGGAGAGAGAACGCTGATCACCACGGTGCAATGTGCTGAAGCTGGTGATATGTGGGTGAAGCTAGTTGGGGATGTTTATGCTCGTTTGTGTGTGTATGTGTGTGCATTTTATACACTCTGTGTGCCACAAATGGTGTTCTATGTCTGTGCAGTCCATAACATCCATATGAAATGGTCCTAAGTGGTTAGGGCTGTGTACAGTACAGTTTCTTTCCTATGTTTCTATGCTGTGTGTTTGGTTCTACTTTTTCATGTTCCTATGACTACACTGTGCAGAAGCAAACTCAAGCATTCCTGTCAGATCGTCGTCAGGGACGATCCTTTCCATTTCATTTTCTATAGATATGACAAAACAAGGATCCAGCACCCAACTATATGAAAAACAATCTGTAAGCGAACACAGTGTCTGCTCGTCATTTAATCTCATGCTGCCCTAGGAGCCATGCCTACAGGTCATTTTAAGGTCATCCAAGGTCATCCCAAGGTCACAGCAGCAGCAGCAGGTGTGGTCCAGTTCCAACCTAGCTCCTCAGACATCCTCAAGGCCCCAGCCACAGCAGTAGCAACAGTCAGGTTCTGAGCTGCTTCTCTGATGACGTCCGGAGGCTCCTCTGGGGAGACGATCTCGGCCAGGGTGACGTAGGTCCCAGCCAGGAACCCTATGAAGCCCACCACAGCGATGAGAAGGTCCTTGACCAACATGGCTGGCTTCAGCGGTCGGTCTGAGAAGGTGATGAGCTCCACCAGTGGGGGGAAGACCAGGGCCAGGGCACTGCTGGACACGGCACCCACCAGGGAGATGACCAAGTCCAGACGAGGGATCAGCACTGCAAAGGAGACTGGAGAGAGAGAGGGAAGGGGAGAGGAAGAGGAGGAGAGAGGTGATAAAGGAATCCGAGAGAGGGGGGAGGGGGTGGGCAATAAAGAGGGGAGGGGGAGGAAAGAGGGGGGAGGTGAAGTGAGAGAGGAGGTAAGGAAAGGAAGGGAAAAGGATGGAGTGGGGGGGGAGATAGGGAGAGGAGAGAGGGAGAGAAGTGCAGAGGTCATCAAACAGAGCATGGAAACAGATGTCTAGAGACAAATGAATCAATATTCCACACATGCATACCACAGCACAGACACTTCCCATACAATATACATGAGCTTCCTTGTAGGCCATCCCAACAATTTAGGTGGCTGCAAACCACCTTCCAGCTGGAACTGGTTATCATCTAACAATGAGTCACACAACATGAAAGCAGTGGTCGATATAATGTTCTGGGCCCTTAGGGGCCCCCACAGACACACTGAAAAACCAACCCCAGACCACAGTACCAACTAAACCTTTGATATGTAAACTTCCCTTTTAAGTTGGCCTCCTAATTTCACTTTCCCAGGGGCCAGTTGAGGGGAGGGGAGAGGAGGAGAGGGGAGTACGAGAGGTAACTGTGAACATGGGTTAGTGTTACTGTTAGCATGCTGACAGTAATCCCTCTTAGTGTCACAGACAGGCAGGCCCCCACTGCAGGGGATGTGTTTGTTGGCAGAGAGAGGTATGGAACAGGGGATAAAGGGAGGTAGGGAAGGGGAGATAGCAGGACTCGTTCCAAGATGGCGTAGTAGTGCAGTTGTGTTTTTATCGTATGTCTGTAAATAGCCTGTAAATACCCTATTTTTCGTACATATTTCCCTATCAGACTTTTCATCCTTCTACAAGATATACTTTCCTGCAACCCGCCTCACTCAATGTGGAACGGATTCTATTATTGACTTACCTTTATCTAGAATCTAGAATCTCCAGTTGAAACTAGCTAGCCAGCTAACTAGCTACTTGCTATTAGCCACAGCTAGCGGTGTTTCACCCAGAACATTGGATTTTTTTTTCTGTGGGATTAATTTTAATCACTGGACATTGATCACCGGATATTCGGCCAGTCTGCACAGCGCGTTATCGACCCAGAACATATCAGTTTTTCCGCCGGAATCACTGAATCACTGGACCTTTAACTCCCGGATTCATCGCTACCAGCTAGCTACAACAAAACGGACGCTGTGGTCTGGCTAATCATCCTGAGCTAGGCCCATCTCCCGGCTATCTACCTCTCTGTCAACCGGACGGGACCACCTAGTGTTGACACGGAGCCCCGCCGATCCTACACGACTGTTCTGCCGACGAAATCGTCTGATGTGGTTACGACGTTAACCACGAAGATTCCATCCATCTGCTAGCCCTGGCCCGCTAGCACACGCTAGCCGTGGCCTCTTACTCACTAGTGCTTCACCACCGGACCTTATGATAACTCAGCTATACAGCTGATATCTGCTGGACTGTTCCTTTTTACGGTACTACATCCTGTTTATGTTTAGCCTCAGCCCAAACATGGTTAGTTTATTGTTGTTTCGGTTATTTCTAATTGTACTATATCACTGTAGATCCCCCAGCCCAGCTAAACCTGCCTTAGATAGCTCCTTTGCCCCTCCCCCTATACACGCGGAGACCGACTCAATTGATGCCTCCAGCGATGCTATCTCTTTCATTGTTACCCAACGCTTAGGTTTACCTCCACTTTACTCATATCCTTCCATATCCTTGTCTGTACATAATGCCCTGAATCTTTTCTATAACACCCGGAAATCTGCCCCCTTTATTCTATGTACCCAACGCACTAGAAGACCAGTTCTTAAAGCCTTTAGCCGTATCCTTATTCTAGTCCTCCTCTGTTCCTCTGGTGATGTAGAGGCTAACCCAGGCCCTGCAGCCCTCAGTATCACTCCTACTCCCCAGGCGCTATCATTTGATGACTTCTGTAATCGCAAAAGTCTTGGTTTCTTGCACATAAATATCAGAAGTCTACTTCCTAAGTTTGAGTTATTCACTGCGTTAGCACACTCTGCCAACCCTGATGTTCTAGCAGTGTCTGAATCCTGGCTCAGGAAGGCCACCAAAAATTCTGAAATGTCCATCCCCAACTATAACATTTTCCGTCTAGATAGAACTGCCAAAGGGGGTGGAGTTGCAATCTACTGTAGAGATAGCCTGCAGAGCTCTATCATACTATCCAGGTCTGTGCCCAAACAGTTTGAGCTTCTACTTCTAAAAATCCACCTTTCCAGAAATAAGTCTCTCACTGTTGCCGCTTGCTACAGACCCCCCTCAGCCCCCAGCTGTGCCCTGGACACCATATGTGAATTGATTGCCCCCCATTTATCCTCAGAGTTTGTACTGCTTGGTGACCTAAATTGGGATATGCTTAATACCCCAGCCATCCTACAATCCAAGCTAGATGCCCTCAACCTCACGCAAATTATCAACGAACCTACCAGGTACAACCCTAAATCCGTAAACATGGGTACCCTCATAGATATCATCCTGACTAACATACCCTTTTAAATACACCTCAGCTGTCTTCAACCAGGATCTCAGCGATCACTGCCTTATTGCCTGCGTCCGTAACGGGTCCGCGGTCAAACGACCACCCCTCATCACTGTCAAACGCTCCCTAAAACACTTTAGCGAGGAGGCCTTCCTAATTGACCTGGCCCAGGTATCCTG
This sequence comes from Coregonus clupeaformis, assembly GCF_020615455.1. Classification (NCBI taxonomy): domain Eukaryota; kingdom Metazoa; phylum Chordata; class Actinopteri; order Salmoniformes; family Salmonidae; genus Coregonus; species Coregonus clupeaformis. The sequence continues at coordinate 17,518,517 of NC_059197.1, read as the reverse complement.
GATGGATATAGATCTCATTCCGTCAGTAGAGGATGCCTGGTTGTTCCTTAAAAGTAATTTCCTCTCAATCTTAAATAAACATGCCCCATTCAAAAATACAGAACTAAGAGCCGATATAGCCCCTGGTTCTCCTCAGACTTGACTGCCCTTGACCAGCACAAAAACATCCTGTGGCGTACAGCATTAGCATCAAATAGCCCCGCGATATGCAACTTTTCAGGGAAGTTAGGAACCAATATACACAAGCAGTCAGGAAAGCAAAGGCTAACTTTTTCAAACAGAAATTTGCATCCTGTAGCACTAACTCCAAAAAGTTTTGGGACACTGTAAAGTCCATGGAGAATAAGAGCACTTCCTCCCAGCTGCCCACTGCACTGAGGCTAGGAAACACTATCACCACCGATAAATCTACAATAATCGAGAATTTCAACAAGCATTTTGCTACAGCTGGCCATGCTTTCCATCTGGCTACCACTAACCCGGCCACCAACTCTGCACCCTCTGCTGCAACTTGCCCATGCCCCCCGCTTCTCCTTCACAAAAATTCAGACAGCTGATGTTTTGAAAGCGCTGCAAAATCTGGACCCCTACAAATCAGCTGGGCTAGACAATCTGGACCCTTTCTTTCTAAAACTAGCCGCCGAAATTGTCGCAACCCCTATTACTAGTCTGTTCAACCTCTCTTTCATAACGTCTGAGATCCCCAGAGATTGGAAAGCTGCCGCGGTCACCCCCCTCTTCAAAGGGGGTGACACTCTAGATCCAAACTGCTACAGACCTATATCCATCCTGCCCTGCCTTTCGAAAGTATTCGAAAGCCAAGTTAACAAACAGATCATCGACCATTTCGAATACCACCGTACCTTCTCCGCTATGCAATCCGGTTTCCGAGCTGGTCACGGGTGCACTTCAGCCACGCTCAAGGTCCTAAACGATATTATAACCGCGATTGATAATAGACAGTACTGTGCAGCCGTCTTCATCGACCTGGCCAAGGCTTTCGACTCTGTCAACCACCGCATTCTTATTGGCAGACTAAATAGCCTTGGTTTCTCAAATGACTGCCTCGCCTGGTTCACCAACTACTTCTCAGATAGAGTTCAGTGTGTCAAATCGGAGGGCCTGTTGTCTGGACCTATGGCAGTCTCTATGGGGGTGCCACAGGGTTCAATTCTTGGGCCGACACTTTTCTCCGTGTATATCAATGATGTCGCTCTTGCTGCTGGTGACTCTCAGATCCACCTCTACGCAGACGACACCATTTTGTATACATCTGGCCCTTCATTGGACACTGTGTTAACAAACCTCCAAACGAGCTTCAATGCCCTACAACAATCCTTCAGTAGCCTCCAACTGCTCTTAAACACTAGTAAAACTAAATGCATGCTTTTCAATCGAACGCTGCTGGCACCCGCCCACCCGACTAGAATCACCACTCTCGACTGGGTCTGACCTAGAGTATGTGGACAACTACAAATACCTAGGTGTCTGGTTAGACTGTAAACTCAACTTCCAGACTCACATAAAGAATCTCCAATCCAAAGTTAAATCTAGAATCGGCTTCCTATTTCGCAACAAAGCCTCCTTCACTCATGCTGCCAAACATGCCCTCGTAAAACTGACTATCCTACCGATCCTTGACTTCGGCGATGTCATTTACAAAATAGCCTCCAACACTCTACTCAGCAAATTGGATGTAGTCTATCACAGTGCCATCCGTTTTGTCTCCAAAGCCCCATACACTACCCACCACTGTGACCTGTACGCTCTTGTTGGCTGGTCCTCACTACATGTTCGTCGTCAAACCCACTGGCTCCAGGCCATCTATAAATCACTGCTAAGCAAATCCCCGCCTTATCTTAGCTAATTGGTCACCATAGCAGCACCCACCCGTAGTCTGCGCTCCAGCAGGTATATCTCACTGGTCATTCCCAAAGCCAACACCTCCTTTGGCCGCCATTCCTTCCAGTTCTCTGCCGCCAATGACTGGAACGAATTGCAAAAATCTCTGAAGCTGGAGACTCTTATCTCCCTCAATAACTTTAAGCATCAGTTGTCAGAGCACCTTACCGATCACTGCACCTGTACACAGCCCATCTGAAATTAGCCCACCCAACTACCTCATCCCTATATTGTTATTTATTTTGCTCTTTTGCACCCCAGTATCTCTATTTGCACATAATCTCTTGCACATCTAGCATTCCAGTGTTAATACTATTGTAATTATTCTGCACTATAGCCTATTTATTGCCTTACCTCCATAACTTGCTACATTTGCACACACTGTATATATATTTTCTGTTGTATTTCTGACTTTATGTTTTTTACCCCATATGTAACTCTGTGTTGTTTTTATTGCACTACTTTGCTTTATCTTGGCCAGGTCGCAGTTGTAAATGAGAACCTGTTCTCAACTGGCTTACCTGGTTAAATAAAGGTGAAATAAAAATTAAATAAAAAAAGTGAGAAAAAGACAGAGAGAAAGAGAGAGGGAGAGAGAGAGAGAAAGAGAGCGGGAGAGAGAGAGACGGAGAGGGGGAGGCAAGAAGGGGAATGGCAGGTAGAGAGGAGTGCAGGATTAAAGTGCAGGGGCTTATAAGGGGCACACACACGCGATACGCTACGATAGATCTGCCCAGGTTCTGGGGACAGTACATGGTCATTGAGACACCAACAACAGCAACCGAGAAATCTAATGTAACCGAATAGTCTCATCCAGCTCTCCCACCTCACATACATTTCCACAGGAGAGAGTCTCTGGAGAGACATGTTAACATGTTTGATCTCAGATCCACACTGCAGGAGCAGAGGTAGCGCTTACACACAAACACAAATATACACAAATAACTCTCAGACTAAACACAGACACTCTACAAAAAACAAAAATGGCTTCTTCCCCTCTGAGAGGATCCCACCCAAAAATCTGTCACGACTTTAGTTACATTTCTCTGCCATCACTAGCCGGCTACCACCCAGTTACTCAACCCTCCACCTTAGAGGCTGCTGCCCTATATACATAGACATGGAATCACTGGTCACTTTAATAATGGAACACTAGTCACTTTAATAATGTTTACATACTGCTTTACTCATTTCATATGTACAGCGCATTCGGAAAGTATTCAGACCACTTGACTTTTCCCACATTTTGTTACGTTACAGCCTTATTATAAAATGGATTCAATAGTTTTTTTCCTTCATCAATCTACACACAATACCCCATAATGACAAAGCAAAAACAGTAAAAAAAATAAAAAATGTTTTAATGTACACTGCTCAAAAAAATAAAGGGAACACTTAAACAACACAATGTAACTCCAAGTCAATCACACTTCTGTGAAATCAAACTGTCCACTTAGGAAGCAACACAGATTGACAATACATTTCACATGCTGTTGTGCAAATGGAATAGACAACAGGTGGAAATTATAGGCAATTAGCAAGACACCCCCAATAAAGAAGTGGTTCTGCAGGTGGTGACCACAGACCACTTCTCAGTTCCTATGCTTCCTGGCTGATGTTTTGGTTACTTTTGAATGCTGGCGGTGCTTTCACTCTAGTGGTAGCATGAGACGGAGTCTACAACCCACACAGGTAGTGCAGCTCATCCAGGATGGCACATCAATGTGAGCTGTGGCAAGAAGGTTTGCTGTGTCTGTCAGCGTAGTGTCCAGAGCATGGAGGCGCTACCAGGAGACAGGCCAGTACATCAGGAGACGTGGAGGAGGCCGTAGGAGGGCAACAACCCAGCAGCAGGACCGCTACCTCCGCCTTTGTGCAAGGAGGAGCAGGAGGAGCACTGCCAGAGCCCTGCAAAATGACCTCCAGCAGGCCACAAATGTGCATGTGTCTGCTCAAACGGTCAGAAACAGACTCCATGAGGGTGGTATGAGGGCCCGACGTCCACAGGTGGGGGGTTGTGCTTACAGCCCAACACCGTGCAGGACGTTGGCATTTGCCAGAGAACACCAAGATTGGCAAATTCGCCACTGGCGCCCTGTGCTCTTCACAGATGAAAGCAGGTTTACACTGAGCACATGTGACAGACGTGACAGAGTCTGGAGACGCCGTGGAGAACGTTCTGCTGCCTGCAACATCCTCCAGCATGACCGGTTTGGCGGTGGGTCAGTCATGGTGTGGGGTGGCATTTCTTTGGGGGGCCGCACAGCCCTCCATGTGCTCGCCAGAGGTAGCCTGACTGCCATTAGGTACCGAGATGAGATCCTCAGACCCCTTGTGAGACCATATGCTGGTGCGGTTGGCCCTGGGTTCCTCCTAATGCAAGACAATGCTAGACCTCATGTGGCTGGAGTGTGTCAGCAGTTCCTGCAAGAGGAAGGCATTGATGCTATGGACTGGACCGCCCGTTCCCCAGACCTGAATCCAATTGAGCACATCTGGGACATCATGTCTCGCTCCATCCACCAACGCCACGTTGCACCACAGACTGTCCACCACCGCCACCTCATCAGGAGCATGCCCAGGCGTTGTAGGGAGGTCATACAGGCACGTGGAGGCCACACACACTACTGAGCCTCATTTTGACTTGTTTTAAGGACATTACATCAAAGTTGGATCAGCCTGTAGTGTGGTTTTCCACTTTAATTTTGAGGGTGACTCCAAATCCAGACCTCCATGGGTTGATAAATTTGATTTCCATTGATAATTTGTGTGTGATTTTGTTGTCAGCACATTCAACTATGTAAAGAAAAAAGTATTTAATACGATGATTTCATTCATTCAGATCTAGGATGTGTTGTTTAAGTGTTCCCTTTATTTTTTTGAGCAGTGTATATACAGTGGGGAAAAAAAGTATTTAGTCAGCCACCAATTGTGCAAGTTCTCCCACTTAAAAAGATGAGAGAGGCCTGTAATTTTCATCATAGGTACACGTCAACTATGACAGACAAAATGAGGAAAAAAAATCCAGAAAATCACATTGTAGGATTTTTAATGAATTTATTTGCAAATTATGGTGGAAAATAAGTATTTGGTCAATAACAAAAGTTTCTCAATACTTTGTTATATACCCTTTGTTGACAATGACACAGGTCAAATGTTTTCTGTAAGGTTTTCACACACTGTTGCTGGTATTTTGGCCCATTCCTCCATGCAGATCTCCTCTAGAGCAGTGATGTTTTGGGGCTGTCGCTGGGCAACACGGACTTTCAACTCCCTCCAAAGATTTTCTATGAGGTTGAGATCTGGAGACTGGCTAGGCCACTCTAGGACCTTGAAATGCTTCTTACGAAGCCACTCCTTCGTTGCCTGGGCGGTGTGTTTGGGATCATTGTCATGCTGAAAGACCCAGCCACGTTTAATCTTCAATGCCCTTGCTGATGGAAGGAGGTTTTCACTCAAAATCTCACGATACATGGCCCCATTCATTCTTTCCTTTAACGGATCAGTCGTCCTGGTCCCTTTGCAGAAAAACAGCCCCAAAGCATGATGTTTCCACCCCCATGCTTCACAGTAGGTATGGTGTTCTTTGGATGCAACTCAGCATTCTTTGTCCTCCAAACACGACGAGTTGAGTTTTTACCAAAAAGTTCTATTTTGGTTTCATCTGACCATATGACATTCTCTTCTGGATCATCCAAATGCACTCTAGCAAACTTCAGACGGGCCTGGACATGTACTGGCTTAAGTAGGGGGACACGTCTGGCACTGCAGGATTTGAGTCCCTGGCGGCGTAGTGTGTTACTGATGGTAGGCTTTGTTACTTTGGTCCCAGCTCTCTGCAGGTCATTCACTAGGTCCCCCCGTGTGGTTCTGGGATTTTTGCTCACCGTTCTTGTGATCATTTTGACCCCACGGGGTGAGATCTTGCGTGGAGCCCCAGATCGAGGGAGATTATCAGTGGTCTTGTATGTCTTCCATTTCCTAATAATTGCTCCCACAGTTGATTTCTTCAAACCAAGCTGCTTACCTATTGCAGATTCAGTCTTCCCAGCCTGGTGCAGGTCTACAATTTTGTTTCTGGTGTCCTTTGACAGCTCTTTGGTCTTGGCCATAGTGGAGTTTGGAGTGTGACTGTTGACAGGTGTCTTTTATACTGATAACAAGTTCAAACAGGTGCCATTAATACAGGTAACGAGTGGAGGACAGAGGAGCCTCTTAAAGAAGAAGTTACAGGTCTGTGAGAGCCAGAAATCTTGCTTGTTTGTAGGAACCAAATACTTATTTTCCACCATAATTTGCAAATGTGATTTTCTGGATTTCTTTTTCTCAATTTGTCTGTCATAGTTGATGTGTACCTATGATGAAAATTACAGGCCTCTCTCATCTTTTTAAGTGGGAGAACTTGCACAATTGGTGGCTGACTAAATACTTTTTTTCCCCACTGTACATTTAAACACTGAAATATCACATTTACATAAGTATTCAGACCCTTTACTCAGTACTTTGTTGAAGCACCTTTGGCAGCGATTACAGCATCGAGTCCTCTTGGGTATGACGCTACAAGCTTGGCACACCTGTATTTGGGGAGTTTCTCCCATTCTTCTCTGCAGATCCTCTCAAGCTCTGTCAGGTTGGATGGGGAGCGTCGCTGAACAGCTATTTTCAGGTCTCTCCAGAGATGTTCGATCGGGTTCAAGTCCGGCCTCTTGCTGGGCCACTCAAGGACATTCAGAGACTTGTCCCGAAGCCACTCCTGCGTTGTCTTGGCTCTGTGCTTAAGAACGTTGTCCTGTTGGAAGGTGAACCTTCGCCCCAGTCTGAGGTCCTGAGTGCTCTGGAGCAGGTTTTCATCAAGGATCTCTCTGTACTTTGCTCCGTTCATCTTTCCCTCGATCCTGACTAGACTCCCAGTCCCTGCCACTAAAAAACATCCTCACAGCATGATGCTGCCACCACCATGCTTCACCGTGGGGATGGTGCCAGGTTTCCTCCAAACGTGACGCTTGGCATTCATGCCAAAGAGTTCAATCTTTGTTTCATCAGACCAGAGAATCTTGTTTCCAAGCGGGCTCCATGCGGGCTATCATGTGCCTTTTACTGAGTGGCTTCTATCTGGCCACTCTACCATAAAGGCCTGATTGGTGGAGTGCTGCAGAGATGGTTGTCCTTCTGGAAGATTCTCCCATCTTCACAGAGGAACTCTGGAGCTCTGTCAGAGTGACCATCGGGTTCTTGGTCAACTCCCTGACCAAGGCCCTTCTCCCCCGATTGCTCAGTTTGGCCTGGCGGCCAGCTCTAGGAAGAGTCTTGGTGGTTCCAAGAGTCTTGGTGGTTCTTCAATTTAAGAATGATAGAGGACACTGTGTTCTTGGGGACCTTCAATGCTGCATAAATGTTTTGGTACCCTTCCCCAGATCGGTGCCTCGACACAATCCTGTCTCAGAGTGCTAGGGACAATTCCTTCGACCTCATGGCTTGGTTTTTGCTCTGACATGCACTGTCAACTGTGGGACCTTACATAGACAGGTGTGTGCCTTTCCAAATCATGTCCAATCAATTGAATTTACCACAGGTGGACTCCAATCAAGTTGTAGAAACATCAAGGATGATCAATGGAAACAAGATGCACCTGAGCTCAATTTCGAGTCTCATAGCAAAGGGTCTGAATTCTTATGTAAATAAGGTATTTCTGTTTTTAATTTTTAATAAATTTGCAAACATTTCCAAAAACCTGTTTTCACTTTGTCATTATGGGGCATTGTGTGTAGATTGATGGGGGGAAAAAAATATTTTATCAATTTTAGAATAAGGCCGTAACGTAACAAAATGTGGAAAAAGTCAGAATACTTTCCGAATGTATTCTATTCTACTGTATTTTAGTTAATGCCACTCCGACATTGCTCATCCTAATATTTATATATTTCTAAATTCCATTCATTTACTTTTAGATTTGTGTGTATTGTTGTGAATTGTTAGATACTAATGCACTGTTGGAGCTAGGAACACAAGCATTTCGCTACACCCGCAATAACAACTGCTAAATATGTGTATGTGACCAGTAACATTTGATTTGATTTGATTTCATCAAATCATTCATTATTTACCTCAGAGCAGGACATCAAATGGCAACTTACTATTATAACATCAGATGAACAATCATAGTCTATCACTGTCTGTTATGAGTTATTTCTAGACTAGCAGTTAAGAGCGTTGGGCCAGTAACCGAAAGGTCGCTGGTTCGAATCCCTGAGCCGACTAGGGGAAAAAATATGCCCTTGAACAAGACACCTAATCCTAATTGTTCCTGTAAGTCGCTCTGGGGAAGAGCATCTGCCAAATGACTAAAATGTAAAAATATATATATATTTCCACCCATAATGCAGCCTGTCAGTCAGAACTACATGCATTCACCTAGTAAAGTGGTTTCTTTTCAAATGCCATTTGGTTTGGTTTAACAAAAGCCCATCCACCCTCAAAAATAGGATGGTTTTTCTATGTTGTTATGTGACTCCTATTGATATGCTTTTTGGAGCATTAATGCTATTTTTGCATCATTTCATTGCATGTATATCTCACTGCATGCATTCATCTCATTTCAACATTTCATTGCCTTCAATTGAAATCAGTTGAGAGACTGAGAAAATAAAAAGTGTCTGAAAGGGAGCCTGCTGTGAATATCAACGAGATAAACATGTCAGTGATGCTTCACCTCAGGTGACTACCCAGGTATTTCACTGGAAACTCAAAAAGTAAATCTATTGCAGAGCCCTCAGAAGTTGTGTGTGTGTAAATGCGTGTGTGTGTACGTGCATGGCGAGACCGTAGACCAAGTCGAAAACATGGCACTATAAATATGATGGAACATAACATGACATGATATGAGCCTTGACCGCATACATCCATTAGTGCTGAGGTTGCAGCTCCTCCTCCAGCCCAAACCCTCCCTCTGTAAAGACCAGTCTAAAGTGCTATTGCTCCGTTTAACCAGTTACATCGAGCTAGTTTCCATATTAAACCAACACAACACAGCCCTGCCCAAAACCCTTCACGTGTTCATGGATTACTGTGTGAGGAGGGGAGTGTGTGTGCGTGACGTGGGTGTGTGTGCGTGTTATGTTGTGTTCACTACAGACACAACACACACACTGTCCACTGACACACACTCCCTCCCCCTCTCCCTCCCTCCCAGTCCTCAGAGGGATGACATCACTTTAACAATGTTTACATATCTTGCATTACTCAACTCATATGTATATACTGTATTCTATACTATAATATTCTACTGTATCTTAGTCTATGCAGCTCTGACATTGCTCGTCCATATATTTATTTGTATATTCTTAATTCCATTGCTTTACTTAGATTTGTGTGCATTGTGTATATGTTGTGAAATTGTTAGATATTACTTGTTAGATATTACTGCACTGTCAGAGCTAGAAACACAAGCATTTCGCCACACCCGCAATAACATCTGCTAAACACGTGTATGTGACCAATCAAATTTGATTTGATTTGATCACAGTCTGGATAGAGCAGATGGAATTGACAGTCCAATGTCTTTACTGTATGTAATGTAGTCCAGGAAGACTAGCGGTCACAGAAGAATGTCATTATATATAGCACTTCTGAGAGGGTGCAAAATGGAAGGAGAGTAATGTAGAGATGAATTGTCTCTATCTGTCATCAGTCTAGATAATTGTATGACCTTTACCCAGAGTTGGGATCAATTTCAATTCCTCATTGAAAAGCATTGAAGATAATTGGAATTGGAATTTCTGTGTACTTCCTGAATTGACAGGAATTTAAATGGAATTGACTCCAACCCTGCATTACCTACAGGAATTCTTCATTCTTTGAGTGGTGCTTGTTATCTCATTCTTATCATAGAGTGAAAGCAAAAGTTGAACCAGACACTTTCATTACTTTGTATTTGAAGAGATTTTCAAAGAACCAAGCATTAAGGAAGTGATTTGGAGTTCAGAGACTGTGTGAGCCAGGGGGGTGTCCGTCGGACCGACAGAACAGCAAACAGAACTGGCAAACACTCGAATATTATTTGAAACACTGGGCGATAGCAATCTGTGTGTGTGTGTGTCTGTGTGTGTGTGTGTGTGGGGGGGGGGACCTGTGGTATTGAAACAGTGACCTGTGTAGAGCTCATACTGGGGCCTGTCCTCTGTACTCTGTCTCCTGCTGTGCCATCGCTCCAATCACAGGACAGCAGTGTCCTCTGGCCCAAACCATACTAGGAGGGTTTGGCTGGCTGGCTGGCTGGCTGGCTGGCTGGCTGGCTGGCTGGCTGGCTGGCAGGCAGGCAGGCAGGCAGGCAGGCAGGCAGGCAGGCAGGCAGGCAGGCAGGCAGACAGACAGACAGACAGACAGACAGACAGACAGACAGACAGACAGACAGACAGACAGACAGACAGACAGACAGACAGACAGACAGACAGACAGACAGACAGACAGACAGACAGACAGACAGACAGACAGACAGACAGACAGACAGACAGACAGACAGACAGACAGACAGACAGACAGACAGACAGACAGACAGACAGACAGACATAGGTGATAAATACTAATGTCTAGACTTCAAACAGTTTTTTTTTTTTATAAAGCAACTCCCTTGTCTGTTTCGTTCTCATGTCCCTCTAACTTGGGCCCAAGTTTTTCAAGATGGCTGTCCTTGAAGTGTGAGAGAGGAACATTTCGGTGAGAGATTGTGTCAGACCCCAGCAAACTACTTAAAGAGAGAATTGTCATCTTGATAACTTTACCTGGTTCCTGACACTGTGGTTATTTTTGTTTCTAACAGAAACCCCTTTTCAATACAACCACATTTCTGACTTCCTCTCCAGATTTCTCCAATCACTCTCTCTGTCCAATCTGCCACTATTCTGTCAAGACCCTCTCTCCTTCTCCCATCCTCTTTTCCTAAGCCGTCCCACCTTATATTTCTCATCCATCTCACGGAGTATCAATTCTGACCCTTTAAACTCTCGCTCCCTGCTACAACACTCCCCTCCATCTCTTCCTCTCTCCCCATTTCCCCTGTGTTATATATTATTTTCTCCCTCCAGGCCCCAAACCATCCTCTCATTCTTTCCATCTCTTACTCTCTCATATACTTTCCTTCATTTCCATCTCTTATTCCAATTATCTCTCGTTTCTTTCCCCTCCTATCCCTTCTCATTCACACTAAAGCATGGTGTCATGGCCAAGCTTTTCATTTATCCATCTTTCAGCGTACTAACAACTTGCTCTTCTGGACAGAAGCTGTCACACCCTGGCTCTGGGACTCTATATGTTGAGCCAGGGTGTGTTCATTCTATGTGGTTTATTTCTATGTTGGGGGTTCTGGTTTGTTGTTTTCTATGTTTGCCTTAGTGACTCCCAATCAGAGGCAACGAGTGTCAGCTGTTGGCTGGTTGTCTCTGATTGGGGGCCATATTTAACTGTCTGTTTTTCACTTTGTGTTTGTGGGTTTTTGTTCCGTGTTCGGTCTTTGTCACCGTGGACGTTACGAGTCGTTTGTTGTTTTGTTCGTGCTTTAATTTAATAAAGTAATCATGTTCATTCATCACGCTGCGCATTGGTCTCTCCCTGACGATCGTGACAGAAAAACCCACCAAAACTGGACCAAGCAGCGTGTCCAGGAGCCATCGCCAGGGGAATCGCTTGCAGATCTCCGTGGCAACCTCGACTGGGTCCAGCCTTGTAAAGAGCAGAGTGGATGGACTTGGGAACAGTGGAGGAAGAGTCTAGACTGGGTCAAGCCTAATGAAGAGCAGAATGGCTGGAATTGGGGGCAGAAGAGCGAGAGTTGGGCGAGAACGATAGAGGCCTGGCCCACGGGGAGGAGAGACCCCAGAACATTTTTAGGGGGGCTCACGACGTCGGGGCAGCAGGAGGCCGCGATAGAGGCGGTCCAGCGGGTTAGCAGAGGAGGCCGCCAGGTTACGGGGGCCACTGGTCGAAGAGGGGATGGAAGGTGGAGAGGCACGGCGAGAGGTACTGGGGTGTGTTACCAGTCCGGTCCGGCCCGTTCCAGATCCCGATGTAGGGCCAGTGGTGTGTGTCCCCAGTACGGTCCGGTCTGTTCCTGCTCCCCGCACCAAGTCAGTGGTGCGCTTCGTCAGCCCGGCTCGGCCCGTTCCTGCTCCCCGCACCAAGTCAGTGGTGCGCTTCGTCAGCCCGGTCCGGCCCGTTGCTGCTCCACGCACCAAGCCAGGGGTGCGAGTCGTCAGTCCGGTGAGGCCCGTTCCGGCTCCACGCACCAAGCCAGGGGTGCGTATCGTCTGCCCGGTCCGGCCCGTCGCTGCTCCACGCACCAAGCCAGGGGTGCGCATCGTCAGCCCGGTCCGGCTCGTTGCTGCTCCACGCACAAGCCAGGGGTGCGAGTCATCAGTCCGGTGAGGCCCGTTCGCTCCACGCACCAAGCCAGGGGTGCGTATCGTCAGCCCGGTCCGGCCCGTTGCTGCTCCACGCACCAAGCCAGGGGTGCGATCGACAGCCAGGTCGGTCCTTTCTGCCTCACGCACCAAGCCTGGGGTGCGCGTCGTCAGTCGGCACAACCCGTGCCTGGGTCACCGGTGCCAAATCAGGTACCGCTTTATTGCTCCCCAACGGAGCTGAAGCTAGCCGCTCCTGCTACGTCCAGGTCAGCTCCAGCCAGCGGGGCCAGACCGGACCAGGGCGCTATGGGGGGTTTATTGGAGGGTGGTGGGCAAGCCCGGAGCCAGAACCGCCGCCGAGGAGGAGTACCCACCCAGCCCTCCCCTATTTTCTCTGGTTGAGGCGCGGTCGCAGTCCGCGCCTTTAGGGGGTACTGTCACACCCTGGCTCTGGGACTCTATATGTTGAGCCAGGGTGTGTTCATTCTATGTGGTTTATTTCTATGTTGGGGGTTCTGGTTTGTTGTTTTCTATGTTTGCCTTAGTGACTCCCAATCAGAGGCAACGAGTGTCAGCTGTTGACTGGTTGTCTCTGATTGGGAGCCATATTTAACTGTCTGTTTTTCACTTTGTGTTTGTGGGTTTTTGTTCCGTGTTCGGTCTTTGTCACCGTGGACGTTACGAGTCGTTTGTTGTTTTGTTCGTGCTTTAATTTAATAAAGTAATCATGTTCATTCATCACGCTGCGCATTGGTCTCTCCCTGACGATCGTGACAGAAGCTCCATCAAACGTGCACAGTAAAGATCAAGGCCTAATCTCCTTCAACTCTGTATGTAAAACCCCTGCATCTACAGCAGCCCACTTTAAACCTGCACCACTACTGAATGGAAATTCAACCTCTTATCCTAGCACTGTATACCACAATGAAACAACCAACCTCTTATCCCAGCATTGTACACTGGACTGTAACAACCAACGTCTTATTCCAGCACTGCATACTGCACTGTAACAACCAACCTCTTATCCCAGCACTGCATACTGCACTGTAGCAACCAACCTCTTATCCCAGCACTGCATACTGCACTGTAGCAACCAACCTCTTATCCCAGCACTGCATACTGCACTGTAGCTCCTGTCTCTAGTGTAGTCCACCCATACACAAAAATGTATGCACGCATGACTGTAAGTCGCTTTGGATAAAAGCGTCTGCTAAATGGCATATTATTATTATTATTATTAGTCCTGAACCCAACCCCTGTCCTAGCCCTGCATACTGTACTCTACCTACTGTCCCTAATGTAGTTTACAAAGGTTCAATCAGGAAGGCTGGTCTGAATGGCTTGTCATATTTTTATTCCTCTAGTAAGCACACTATAATTCACATTGCTTCCTATCTCACGGGCATAGCAGGTATCCATACGGTAGTGTTAATAATGTTACTTCATTAGAATAGCATGACGTCTCTCCTCCTCTTTACCATTAGCAAACATGCGGAATGTCATTCACCTATTAACTTCAGCCTATGAGCATGGCACACTAAGGCAATTCCACCACGCTTGCTGATTAACCTATGGGCTCACTCGTCCAATAATCACTTCCCTTTCTTTCAACCAATGGGCATAAATCTAGGGGAGTATTTATATGTCAACTCACCCAGTCTCTCACTTGCTGTTTTGCAGCAACAGTCTTCCAACGACGGTCTATGCGCTCCATGTTGTTTAAGTCATGTCAGACGGCGTAATCTCCCCTGAGCTAGAGGTTACGTCCCTCGTTCCAGCGATCGATCTACACCCACTCCCAGGTTCCAGTTGATTCCTCCACGACTAGATTTCCCCGAGAAGAAGTTAGAGAATCACATTAGGCAAGTGGGACATTTTCCGACGATCAACTTCTGGGTGGTTCCAGGCATTTTTAGCCATGAGCTCCTCTCAACTGGCTACGAATGTACTCCGCTCATCTCTGCATTCCCAGACGACGGTATTTATTTCTCTGGAGAAGAAGTCGTTTTTCACAGAGGAAAGAAAAGTCTCCAGGAATCAGCTTCGCCAGCGAAAGGGGAATATTCAAAGATGTGAGGCTAGGGGCGTGTCCGACCGGGCGAGTCCCTCTTCCTCCGCTCCCTAAGCCGTGTGCGGCCTCTTCCACCGCCTCCACCCGGAGCCCTCTCGCATGGCCCAAGGACCCAGAGCTGGCGGCTATCCGTCTTTAAAACCTGGATGTGGGTACGCAGACCCGCAAGCAACTGTGGCCCCTCATTCATTTCAGTTATCAGATCTGGCCAGATTTATTGTAAATGCAAATGTTATGGATAGTCTCTCGAGGCTATTCAGGGGGTACACTCTACCATATGGGCTTTCTGTACATCCGGGTTTCATATTCACTATCATGAATGTAATGTTTAGCGGCTGAAATAATCACGATTGACTATTACTCAGAACTTCTTTATTAAAACTCAGATGAGTTTCAGGTTGTGCTTCTCCTCAGCGTCTCGTCAGGAACACACAAAAAAGTACTTCCGGGTCAAAGAATTTCTGAAATGTTTAAAATAAAAGCAAAATTAAGGCAGCTATACAAATGTCAAAACGATAGATTTCACAACACATTAAGTTAGTAACTCTATAGTGGGCCTCAACAGCATGGTGAACCCTCAGAATCACATCATTTCAGGCACTATTAGGTGTAGTGGCTTTGTCTCCTGCCATCTCTTTCCCATTCCTATTCAATCAGCACGACATCACAACATTGCAACACAACCGTTTTAATCTCACCCCCAAGCTACTGGCTACTTCCTATTCTCCAGCATAGGCTCGCAGCCTCAGACAAAGCGGTTTCCCTCCGCATTATTGTCTCCGCGAGGCTGTCTTCTTACTGGTTTGCCATGGTTTCCTTCTAATGGTGCGTTCACAACTCCTTATTCCTTCATGTGATTTAGGTTTTCTGACCTGGTCTTGTCACCCTATTCACTAGCCTCACTCTGAAGCATTCTAAATCGGGTTCCTGGGGTACTATCATAATAGCTCACACTTACTCTCAATCCTTTCTCATGCTTTACGATTACTTATACCATTGCATTGTTGAATACTCCATTCTGATTGGCTTGAAGGGCATTGTGGAGCGTGCATTACTTCCCTATAACGCACGGTAGAATTCAATGGCTATAGTTCATGTTTACAAGTTTAGTTTGAGCGGCACACTCGACCCTGCTCTTCATCATTCGCTTCTCTTCCGTCCTACTCCACCTTAATCTGTTTCACTTCTCTCCTTTCTCGTCATAAAAAGGAGTTATCTTTCCCCTCTACGCTACACTGGTCTTTCTTTCAGAACTGGAGCTGGAACCACTGCAGCCACACTACGTATAATTTCGCCCTCACTCTCAAGCATCTAGATCACTGTTCATGCTCTGCTACACCTCATATGTTAGGCCCAATCTATTTGCCATCCTCTCAGCAATGGTCCCTTTACCATAGCTATCAATAGCTAACTTAGTTGGCGAATGTCCACTTACACTGTCACTCATTATTACATTAGGCATTGGGTCAAACACCTGTCATCAGCATCTTTTCTCGGAGACGAGGCTATACCCCAAACTATTCAATCAAATTCCATATTGCATTCTGTCTTTGTTGTCATTCAGTTAAGCCTGTACTCGATTGAAGTGTAGCTCCTTCCCAGTCTGGACACTCCTAACTTATTTATTTAATTAAAAGCTTGTGGCAATCTGCCCTGTCACACTCTGACACAAATTCCATTAGTGTAATTTTGTTGGTCGCCGGTTTCCCCCCTGAGAAGATGAGGCTCTAATGGAGTCCATAGTGTAGCCTGGTTAAACCAGACAATGCTGCACTGCATGGTTTACCAGGCTATCCATAGTATGGACTGCAGGAAAGTAGGAAGGAGCCATCTGAATGTAGCATCGTTTTGGAATGCACTGATGTCTCATTAAAGCCTAACAGGGTTTATGCTGCCTTGTTTGAGAGGTGGAGGGAGGGATGGAGAGAGAGAGAGGAGAGAGACAGCTATAGAAGAGGGGAGATGAAGAGAGTGGGATAGGGAGAGAGAGAGAGAGAGAGAGAGAGAGAGAGAGAGAGAGAGAGAGAGAGAGAGAGAGAGAGAGAGAGAGAGAGAGAGAGAGAGAGAGAGAGAGAGAGAGAGAGGAAGAGGAAGAGGGAAGAAGGGAGAGAAAGAGCAAGTGAAGATTATATTGAAGTATGGATGAGAGGGACATAGAAAAAAGAGAGTGAGTGAAAAAGCAAATAGAGGGAGAGAGAGAAAGAGAGAAGAGAGAGATTGAAAGCTCTGTGTTAGAATTCCAGCACCACCTTTGTGCTCCCGCTAAAGCAGGAACGCTATTAGGATGTCTAAACAGCTCAAACCTCAGCCGGATACCTCTCCTCTCCGTGTGTGCGTACGTGTGTGTGTGTGTGTGTGCGTACGTGTGTGTGTGTGTGTATGTGTGTCCGTTCGTGCGTGTGTGGTAACTCCCTGACATTTAAGCTGCACTGGAAAAACCCAGAAAGCAAACTTGTTAACATTTGTGCTGCGAACTACGTGGTTTTGGATGAGCAGGGAACATTACGTAGCCATGTTTGTAATCCTGATCCAACACCCAGGGTAACTCAATCAGGATTTGAAGGTGTTTGGTGGAGAAAAGAACGATAATTCAAACCTAACTCTGTATATGAGACCCATACTTCAGGACCTGTCAAGACTTTAGGGGGATAATGAGAGGAAACAGTAAGAGGAGAAGAAGAAGAGAGCAGGAGAATGACATATAGATGAAATAAAACTACATTCATCTGTCCTGGCTGTGTAGGGAGCTGCCTATGTCCTTCTGAACACTGAGTCATGCCTCTCTAGAACTCTACTATAGTATATCTCTGTACTACAGTATTATATCTCTAGAACTGTACTATAGTATATCTCAGTACTACAGTTTTATACCTCTCTAGAACTGTACTATAGTATATCTCTGTACTACAGTTTTATACCTCGCTAGAACTGTACTATAGTACATCTCTGTACTACAGTTTTATACCTCTCTAGAACTGTACTATAGTACATCTCTGTACTACAGTATTATACCTCTCTAGAACTGTACTATAGTATACAACGCTTGGGAAAGTATTCAGACCCCATGACTTTTCCCACATTTTGTTACGTTACAGCCTTATTCTAAAATGGATTCAATTATTTTTTCCCCTCATCTATCTACACACAATACCAAATAATGACAAAGCAAAAACAGTTGTTTTTTTCTTTTTGGAAATGTATGAAAAATAAATAAATAAAATATGTAATTTACATAAGTATTCAGACCATTTACTCAGTACCTTGTTGAAGCACATTTGGCAGTGATTACAGCCTCGCATCATTTTGGGTATGATGCTACAAGCTTGGCACACCTGTATTTCGGTAGTTTCTCCCATTCTTGTCTGTAGATCCTCTCAAGCTCTGTCAGCTTGGATAGGGAGCGTCGCTGCACAGCTATTTTCAGGTTTCTCCAGAGATGTTCGATCGGGTGCAAGTCCGGGCTCTGACTGGGCCACTGAAGGACATTCGGAGACTTGTCTCGAAGCCACTCCTGCGTTGTCTTGGCTGTGTGCTTAGGGTTGTTGTCCTATTGGAAGGTGAAACTTGACCCCAGTCTGAGGTCCTGAGCACTCTGGAGCAGGTTTTCATCAAGGATCTCTCTGTACTTTGCTCCGTTCATCTTTCCTTCAATCCTACCTAGTTTCCCAGTCCCTGCCGCTGAAAAACATCCCCACAAAATGATGCTGCCACCACCATGCTTCACCGTATGGTTCCAGGTTTCCTCCAGGGATGGTTCCAGGTTTCCTCCAGACGTGACGCTTGGCATTCAGGCCAAAGAGTTAAATCTTGGTTTCATCAGACTAGAGAATCTTGTTTCTCATGGTCTGAGAGTCCTTTAGGTGCCTTTTGGCAAATTCCAAGCGTGCTGTCATGTGCCTTTTACGGAGGAGTGGCTTCTGTCTGGCCACTCTACCATAAAGGCCTGATTGGTGGAGTGCTGCAGAGATGGCTGTCCTTCTGGAAGGTTCTCACATCTCCACAGAGGAACTCTGGAGCTTTGTCAGTAACCATCGGGAGAAAGTAAGGAACTTGTCTGTCGGCCTTGCATTAAAGAACATAATTGGTTAAGGAAAACTGTGATAAATAAAAAAGTATATCAGTTTCATTTAAGGACCAAAGGATTGACAGCCGTCCCATATAGATTGCAAAATAGTTGGGAAGAGATATTTTATGCACCAATCCCATGGCATAGTGGTGGTCCTCTGTAGCTCAGCTGGTAGAGCACGGCGCTTGTAACGCCAAGGTAGTGGGTTCGATCCCCGGGACCACCCATACACAAAAAATGTATGCACGCATGACTGTAAGTCGCTTTGGATAAAAGCGTCTGTTAAATGGCATATTATTATTATAGTGTTTATGAACTGACACGCAAAACGACACCGGATTCAAAAATGTGAATCTAATTTTATTTATTTATTATTATTATATAAAATTCTTGCTACCAATAGAATGTTATTTATATGGGGGATACAATCTTCCCAGCTCTGCAGATTTTGCTGTGAAGAGACAGAATCATTAGATCATTTGTTTTGGTTCTGTCCATTTGTAGCTTGTTTTTGGACACAGGTCCAGGAATGGCTAAAGGATTGCAATATTTACCTGGAGCTAACCTTGCAGATAGCATTACTGGGTGATCTGAAAAGTCATAGTCAATCGATCAATAATATAATAATACTTTTAGCAAAAATGTTTATTTTTAATTCACAATCTGTAGAAACAATGAAAATAGAAAGGTTCAGAACTTTTGTAAAACATCACAGTACAGTTGAAATATATATGGCAAATAGAAATCCAATATGGATGGTGTTAAGAGATAGATGGGTGGTGTTGAATGGAGTTGAAGGATGGGACTAATAACAATTAACAACAAATAATAACAAGATAACTAATAATGTAAGCATACTGTGTCCATAATAAGTATATAGGTTGTATGTTGGGAGCTTTTGGGAAAGAGCACAGTTAGAAAGATATGGCGTGTAGAGGCAGGCCGGATGGACATCATGAAAATGATCGGAGAGGTTGAGAGTAGAAGAAGTTCAGGAGAAAAAACAAACAAAATATAATTATTGTAAAATTGACTGTGTCCATAAAATGTAGATAGTAAGTATAAGCTGGAAGTAGAGGCCTAAGCATTGTTGTTCATTAATTTACCCCAAGTAGGGAAAGGATGGCGGGGTTGAAAAGTAATAAAGGGGAGTATATATATAAAAATCATGGGGGATTGGAAGTGATGCAGACAATTACATTGATGGAAGTTACAATCTATCTGCAATATTAAGCTGATCTACCCCCCAAAAAATTGTTTTATATATATATATATATATATATATATATATATATATATATATATAAACATCGGGTTCTTGGTCACCTCCCTGACCAAGGCCCTTCTCCACCGATAGCTCAGTTTGGCCGGGCAGCCAGCTCTAGGAAGAGTCTGGGTGGTTCCAAAATTATTTCATTTAAGAAGGATGGAGGCCGCTGTGTTCTTGGGGACCTTCAATGGTACCCTTCCCCAGATCTGTGCCTCGACACAATCCTGTCTCGGCGCTCTACGGACAATTCCTTCGACCTCATGGTTTAGTTTTTGCCTTTCCAAAACGTTCCTTCTGAAAGCATCCATAGCCCTTGAACTATTCCACATTTTGTTATGTTACACCTTGAATTGGATGAAATAGATATTTTCTCTCACCCATCTACACCCCATAATGACAACGGAAAACATGTTTTTAGAAATTTTTGCAGATTCATTGAAAATGCAATATAGAAATATCTCATTTACATAAGTATTCACACCCATGAGTAAATACATTATAGAAGGACCTTTGGCGGCGATTACAGCTGTGAGTCTCTAAGAGCTTTGCATACCTGGATTGAACAACATTTGCCAATTATTATTTTCAAAATTCTGCAAGATCCTGTCAAATTGATTGTTGATCATTGCTAGAGAGCCATTTTCAAGTCTTTCCATTGATTCTTAAGCCAATTTAAGTCAAAACTTTAACTAGGCCACTCAAGAACATTCGATGTCGTCTTGGTAAGCATCTCCAGTGTAGATTTGGCCTTGTGTTTTAGGTTATTGTCCTGCTGAAAGGTGAATTTGTCTCTCTGTGTCTGTTGGAGAGCAGACTGAACCAGGGTTTCCTCTAGGATTTTGCCTGTGCTTATAGCTGTATTCCGTTTATTTGTATCCTAAAAAAACTCCCTAGTCCTTGCCTAGGGAGCATACCCATAAAATGATGCAGCAAAGCCAAGCTTGAAAATATGAAGAGTTGTACTTAGTAATGTGTTGTGTTGGATTTGCCCCAAACATAACACTTTTTATTCAGAACAAAAAGTTAATTTCTTTGCCACAGTTTTTGAAGTATTACTTTAATGCCTTGTTGCAAACAGGATGCATGTTTTGTAATATTTTGATTTCCTTCTTTTCACTCTGTCATTTAGGTTAGTGTTGTGGAGTAAAGTACAATGTCGTTGATCCATCCTCAGTTTTCTCCTATCACAGCCATTAAACGATGTAACTTTGTAAAAATCCCCATTGGCCTCATGGTGAAATCCCTGAGCAGTTCCTTTCCTCTCCGGCAACTGAGTTAGGAAGGACGCCTGTATTTTTGTAGTGACTTTGCCATAACAAAGGGGTTGAATACTTATTGACTCAAGAAATGTAAACTTTTAATTGTTGTAACACAACAAAATGTGGAAAAAGTAAAGTGGTGTGAAAACTTTCTGAAGGCGCTTACTTGTTGTCCTACCTTATCAGAACCCCAATGTCTTAACAATGTGTGTGTGTGTGTGTGTTGGGGGGGACTCTCGCCCTGTGCTTCCGCGCTCTCTAATCACTTAATTACAGTAGTGATAAAATGCTCATTAGATGAAACGCCTACCACATTAAGATGAAAATCATCCACTGCATTAAAAGAGAAAATGCCTAGTCCCCAATGACAGCGGAGGATGTAGAGACGCTGTGAGAGTGGGGGCCGTGTAAAGCTCAGGCGGTGGGCGCCATGGAACCATGGCGGTGCACTTACATTACAGTGGCTTCAGAAAGTATTCACACTCGTTGACTTTTTTCACATTTTGTTGTGTTACAACCTGAATTTAAAATGGATTAAATTTAGATTTATTGTCACCGACAATACACAATACCCCATAATGTCAAAATAGAATTATGTTTACAAATTAATTACAAATTAAAAGCTGAGATGTCTTTAGTCAATAAGTATTCAACCCCTTTGTTATGGCTAGCCTATATAAGTTCAGGAGTAAATATGTGCTTAACAAGTTACATAATAATTTGCATGGACTCACTCTGTGTGCAATAATAGTGTTTAACACGATTTTTGAATGACAACCTCATCGCTGTACCCCACACATACAATTATCTGAAAGGTCCCTCAGTCGAGCAGTGAATTTCAAACACAGATTCAACCACAAAGACCAGGTTGTCACGCCCTGGCTCTGGGGACTATGTTATGTTGAGCCAGGGTGTGTAAGTCTATGTTTTGTATATCTATGTTGGCCTGAGTGACTCCCAATCAGAGGCAACGAGTGTCAGCTGGTTGTCTCTGATTGGGAGCCATATTTAACTATCGGTCTTTTCACTTTGTGTTGTGGTTTCTTGTTCCGTGTTTGTTGGTTTATGTAACCAGGGACGTCACGTTTCGTTTTTGTTATTTTGATCGTGTGATCATCTTGATAAAATAAAATGCTCGCATTCAACGCTGCGCCTTGGTCCTCCTCATTGGTAGACGATCGTGACACAGGTAGGTTTTTCCAATGCCTCGCAAAGAAGGGCACCTACACTACCGTTCAAAAGTTTGGGGTCACTTAGAAGTTTAAATATCTAGCCAACATTTTGAATTGAATAACATTTCTAGTGAACTTCAGAGCTGTAACGATTTGTCAGTTTGGCTTTGGTTAAAGGCAGGTACAAACTCATACTAGTAGTAGTCATGGCTCCTGCTGGAGAGTCTACACATCCGGGGTGATGCGAAACAACGTCTCTGGCTTCTTCTCTGGCCAGCTCTCATTGGCTATTGCTGATCACCGTTCACAAAACTTGTTGCAGATTTTGTGCCGATAAAATCAAACATGTTTGAAAATATCAGGATGACTGGGACTGCTCAAAGACGGGATCGGTAGCCATCAGATTGAGTCTCTGACAATCTCACCATAAACTAGCTTTGGTGATGGGCCACGCGCCCCGAGTAAGGCAACAACATGGGGATTTTGTTTCCGATCTCAAAAACTTGGGACAGCAAAATCGAGGCCAAAATCGTGTAGTGTACACCCGGCTTATGTCTCTAACAACTTTCCACACCTTGATTGTGGAACATTTGCCCATTATTCTTTTCAAAATTCTTCAAGCTCTGTCAAATCGGTTGTTGATCATGGTTATACAAACTTTTTCACATCTTGCCATAGACTTTCAAGTATATTTAAGTCAGAACTGTAATTCGGCCACTCAAGAACATTCGCTGTCTTCATTCAATGTTGTCTTGGTAAGCATCTCCAGTGTAGATTTGGCCTTGTGTTTTAAATTATTGTCCTGCTGAAAGGTGAATTCATCTCCCAGTGTCTGGTGGAAAGCAGACTGAACCAGATTTTCCTCTAGGATTTTGCCTGTGCTTAGCTACATTCCGTTTACTTTTTATCCTGAAAAACATCCCAGTCCTTAATGATTACAAGCATACCCATAACATGATGCATGGACCCCTCTAGCTCAGTTGGTAGAGCATGGCGCTTGCAACGCCAGGGTTGTGGGTTCGTTTCCCATGGGGGGCCAGTATGAAAAATGTATGCACTCACTAACTGTAAGTCGCTCTGGATAAGAGCGTCTGCTAAATGACTAAAATGTAAATGTAAATGATGCAGCCACCACTATGCTTGAAAATATTAGATTTGCCCCAAACATAACACCAAAGGTTTTCTTGCAGTATTGCTTTAGTGCCTTGTTGCAAACAGGATGCTCGTTTTGGAAAAATTGTATTCTGTACAGGCTTCTTTCTTTTCCTTCTGTCAATTAGGTTAATATTGTGGAGTAACTACAATGCTGTTGATCCATCCTCAGTGTTCTCCTATCACAGCCATTAAACTCTGTAATTGTTTTAAAGTCACCATTGGCCTCATGGTGAAATCCCTGAGCGTTTTCCTTCCTCTCCGGCAACTGAGTTAGGAAGGACGCCTGTATCTTTTTTAAATTTTAACATTTTTTTAGGGGATAGATCAGCTTAATATTGCAGATAGATTGTAACTTCCATCAATGTAATTGTCTGCATCACTTCAAATCCCCCATGTTTATATATATATATATACAGTGGGGGAAAAAAGTATTTAGTCAGCCACCAATTGTGCAAGTTCTCCCACTTAAAAAGATGAGAGAGGCCTGTAATTTTAATCATAGGTACACGTCAACTATGACAGACAAAATGAGGAAAAAAAATCCAGAAAATCACATTGTAGGATTTTTTATGAATTTATTTGCAAATTATGGTGGAAAATAAGTATTTGGTCACCTACAAACAAGCAAGATTTCTGGCTCTCACAGACCTGTAGTTTCTTCTTTAAGAGGCTCCTCTGTCCTCCACTCGTTCCCTGTATTAATGGCACCTGTTTGAACTTGTTATCAGTATAATAGACACCTGTCCACAACCTCAAACAGTCACACTCCAAACTCCACTATGGCCAAGACCAAAGAGCTGTCAAAGGAGACCAGAAACAAAATTGTAGACCTGCACCAGGCTGGGAAGACTGAATCTGCAATAGGTAAGCAGCTTGGTTTGAAGAAATCAACTGTGGGAGCAATTATTAGGAAATGGAAGACATACAAGACCACTGATAATCTCTCTCGATCTGGGGCTCCACGCAAGATCTCACCCCGTGGGGTCAAAATGATCACAAGAACGGTGAGCAAAAATCCCAGAACCACACGGGGGGACCTAGTGAATGACCTGCAGAGAGCTGGGACCAAAGTAACAAAGCCTACCATCAGTAACACACTACGCCGCCAGGGACTCAAATCCTGCAGTGCCAGACGTGTCCCCCTGCTTAAGCCAGTACATGTCCAGGCCCGTCTGAAGTTTGCTAGAGTGCATTTAGATGATCAAGAAGAGGATTGGGAGAATGTCATATGGTCAGATGAAACCAAAATATAACTTTTTGGCAAAAACTCAACTCGTCGTGTTTGGAGGACAAAGAATGCTGAGTTGCATCCAAAGAACACCATACCTACTGTGAAGCATGGGGGTGGAAACATCATGCTTTGGGGCTGTTTTTCTGCAAAGGGACCAGGACGACTGATCCGTGTAAAGGAAAGAATTAATGGGGCCATGTATCGTGAGATTTTGAGTGAAAACCTTCCATCAGCAAGGGCATTGAAGATGAAACGTGGCTGGGTCTTTCAGCATGACAATGATCCCAAACACACCGCCCGGGCAACGAAGGAGTGGCTTCGTAAGAAGCATTTCAAGGTCCTGGAGTGGCCTAGCCAGTCTCCAGATCTCAAACCCATAGAAAATCTTTGGAGGGAGTTGAAAGTCCGTGTTGCCCAGCGACAGCCCCAAAACATCACTGCTCTAGAGGAGATCTGCATGGAGGAATGGGCCAAAATACCAGCAACAGTGTGTGAAAACCTTGTGAAGACTTACAGAAAACGTTTGACCTGTGTCATTGCCAACAAAGGCATATATAACAAAGTATTGAGAAACTTTTGTTATTGACCAAATACTTATTTTCCACCATAATTTGCAAATAAATTCATCAAAAATCCTACAATGTGATTTACAGGATTTTTTTTCCTCATTTTGTCTGTCATAGTTGACGTGTACCTATGATGAAAATTACAGGCCTCTCTCATCTTTTTAAGTGGAGAACTTGCACAATTAGTGGCTGACTAAATACCTTTTTTCCCCCACTGTATATATATATATATATATATATATATACAGTGGGGAGAACAAGTATTTGATACACTGCCGATTTTGCAGGTTTTCCTACTTACAAATCATGTAGAGGTCTGTAATATTTATTATAGGTACACCTCAACTGTGAGAGACGGAATCTAAAACAAAAATCAAGAAAATCACATTGTATGATTTTTAAGTAATTAATTTGCATTTTATTGCATGACATAAGTATTTGATCACCTACCAACCAGTAAGAATTCCGGCTCTCACAGACCTGTTAGTTTTTCTTTAAGAAGCCCTCCTGTTCTCCACTCATTACCTGTATTAACTGCACCTGTTTGAACTCGTTACCTGTATAAAGACACCTGTCCACACACTCAATCAAACAGACTCCAACCTCTCCACAATGGCCAAGAACAGAGAGCTGTGTAAGGACATCAGGGATAAAATTGTAGACCTGCACAAGGCTGGGATGGGCTACAGGACAATAGGCAAGCAGCTTGGTGAGAAGGCAACAACTGTTGGCGCAATTATTAGAAAATAGAAGAAGTTCAAGATGATGGTCAATCACCCTCGGTCTGGGGCTCCATGCAAGATCTCACCTCGTGGGGCATCAATGATCATGAGGAAGGTGAGGGATCAGCCCAGAACTACACGGCAGGACCTGGTCAATGACCTGAAGAGAGCTGGGACCACAGTCTCAAAGAAAACCATTAGTAACACACTATGCCGTCATAAATTAAAATCCTGCAGTGCACGCAAGGTCCCCCTGCTCAAGCCAGTGCATGTCCAGGCCCGTCTGAAGTTTGCCAATGACCATCTGGATGATTCAGAGGAGGAATGGGAGAAGGTCATGTGGTCTGATGAGACAAAAATAGAGCTTTTTGGTCTAAACTCCACTCGCCGTGTTTGGAGGAAGAAGAAGGATGAGTACAACCCCAAGAACACCATCCCAACCGTGAAGCATGAAGGTGGAAACATCATTCTTTGGGGATGCTTTTCTGCAAAGGGGACAGGACGACTGCACCGTATTGAAGGGAGGATGGATGTGGCCATGTATCGCGAGATCTTGGCCAACAACCTCCTTCCCTCATAAAGAGCATTGAAGATGGGTTGTGGCTGGGTCTTCCAGCATGACAACGACCTGAAACACACAGCCAGGGCAACTAAGGAGTGGCTCCGTAAGAAGCATCTCAAGGTCCTGGAGTGGCCTAGCCAGTCTCCAGACCTGAACCCAATAGAACATCTTTGGAGGGAGCTGATAGTCCGTATTGTCCAGCGACAGCCCCGAAATCTGGAGAAGGTCTGTATGGAGGAGTGGGCCAAAATCCCTGCTGCAGTGTGCGCAAACCTGGTCAATACCTACAGGAATAGTATGATCTCTGTAATTGCAAACAAAGGTTTCTGTACCAAATATTAAGTTCTGCTTTTCTGATGTATCAAATACTTATGTCATGCAATAAAATGCAAATTAATTACTTAAAAATCATACAATGTGATTTTCTGGATTTTTGTTTTAAATTCCGTCTCTCACAGTTGAAATGTTCCTATGATAAAAATTACAGACCTCTACATGCTTTGTAAGTAGGAAAACCTGCAAAATCGGTAGTGTATCAAATACTTGTTCTCCCCACTGATATATATATATATATATATATATATATATATATATATATATATATATATATATATATGTGTATATTCATACACATATATACATACATACATACATACACATATATACATACATACATACATACATACATTTGAGATTTATTTTAAACTGCAAAACCTTTACGCACCACTGTACTTTGTATACCAGGGTTGGCTGGCCTTCTCTAGTCACTCGTAGGCTCAGTCACTGGTATACTTTTATTTACAAAGCCATTTTGGGTTTACTACCTTTTTATTTGGGCATTTTTATTGTTCAGAAATGTGGTGGGTACTCTCTTCGTTCACTGGACTTTATCCTGCTAACTGTTCCAAATGTCCGAACTGAATTTGGTAAAAGGTCTTTTATGTACTCTGCGCCATCGTCTTGGAACACCTTACAAAATAATTTTAAACTGGAAGAACTTGTCCCGATTGGTGTTTTTAAATCTCTGATGAAGGATTTTGAGGCTGATTCCCTGACCTGTCAATGTCTTTAATTTGCTGTTTTTGATATTGTTATACTCTTGTGAATTCATGAATGGTTTTTACTAGATTACTTGTAGTTTTTCATGTTGTCTGTCTGTAATTTTTTGTAATGACTTGGTGCTGCCTATCTTGGCCAGGACGCTCTTGAAAAAGAGATTTTAAATCTCAATGAGCCCTTCCTGGTTAAATAAAGGTTAAATAAAATAAAAAAAATAATACACACATACACACACATACACACATACACATTGATACACTGCCGACTTTGCAGGTTTTCCTACTTACAAAGCATGTAGAGGTCTGTAATTTTTATCATAGGAACATTTCAACTGTGAGAGACGGAATTTAAAACAAAAATCCAGAAAATCACATTGTATGATTTTTAAGTAATTAATTTGCATTTTATTGCATGACATAAGTATTTGATACATCAGAAAAGCAGAACTTAATATTTGGTACAGAAACCTTTGTTTGCAATTACAGAGATCATACTATTCCTGTAGGTATTGACCAGGTTTGCGCACACTGCAGCAGGGATTTTGGCCCACTCCTCCATACAGACCTTCTCCAGATTTCGGGGCTGTCGCTGGACAATACGGACTATCAGCTCCCTCCAAAGATGTTCTATTGGGTTCAGGTCTGGAGACTGGCTAGGCCACTCCAGGACCTTGAGATGCTTCTTACGGAGCCACTCCTTAGTTGCCCTGGCTGTGTGTTTCAGGTCGTTGTCATGCTGGAAGACCCAGCCACAACCCATCTTCAATGCTCTTTATGAGGGAAGGAGGTTGTTGGCCAAGATCTCGCGATACATGGCCACATCCATCCTCCCTTCAATACGGTGCAGTCGTCCTGTCCCCTTTGCAGAAAAGCATCCCCAAAGAATGATGTTTCCACCTTCATGCTTCACGGTTGGGATGGTGTTCTTGGGGTTGTACTCATCCTTCTTCTTCCTCCAAACACGGCGAGTGGAGTTTAGACCAAAAAGCTCTATTTTTGTCTCATCAGACCACATGACCTTCTCCCATTCCTCCTCTGGATCATCCAGATGGTCATTGGCAAACTTCAGACGGGCCTGGACATGCACTGACTTGAGCAGGGGGACCTTGCGTGCGCTGCAGGATTTTAATCCATGACGGCATAGTGTGTTACTAATGGTTTTCTTTGAGCTTGTGGTCCCAGCTCTCTTCAGGTCATTGACCAGGTCCTGCCGTGTAGTTCTGGGCTGATCCCTCACCTTCCTCATGATCATTGATGCCCCACGAGGTGAGATCTTGCATGGAGCCCCGGACCGAGGGTGATTGACCGTCATCTTGAACTTCTTCCATTTTCTAATAATTGCGCCAACAGTTGTTGCCTTCTCACCAAGCTGCTTGCCTATTGTCCTGTAGCCCATCCCAGCCTTGTGCAGGTCTACAATTTTATCCCTGATGTCCTTACACAGCTCTCTGGTCTTGGCCATTGTGGAGAGGTTGGAGTCTGTTTGATTGAGTGTGTGGACAGGTGTCTTTGATACAGGTAACGAGTTCAAACAGGTGCAGTTAATACAGGTAATGAATGGAGAGCAGGAGGGCTTAAAGAAAAACTAACAGGTCTGTGAGAGCTGGAATTCTTACTGGTTGGTAGGTGATCAATTACTTATGTCATGCAATAAAATACAAATTAATTACTTAAAAATCATACAATGTGATTTTCTGGATTTTTGTTTTAGATTCCGTCTCTCACAGTTGAAGTGTACCTATGATAAAATGTACAGACCTCTACATGCTTTGTAAGTAGGAAAACCTGCAAAATCGGCAGTGTATCAATTACTTGTTCTCCCCACTGTACATATCCTTTTTTAAAAATATATTCCCCTTTATTACTTTCCAACCCCACCACCCTTTCCCTAATTGGAGTAAACTAGTGAACAACAATGCTTAGGCCTCTACTTCCAGCTTATACTTACTATATACATTTTATGGACAGTCAATTTTACAATAATTCCATTTTGTTTGTTTTTTCTCCTGAACTTCTTCTACACTCAACCTCTCCAATCATTTTCATGATGTCCATCCGGTTTGCTTCTATATGCCATATCTTTCTAACTGTGCTATTCACAAAAGCTCCCAACCTACAACCGATATACTTATTATGGACACAGTATGCTTACATTATTAGTTATCTTGTTATTAGTTGTTGTTAGTTGTTATTAGTCCCATCCTTCAACTCCATTCAACACCACCCATCTATCTCTTAACACCATCCATATAGGATTTCTATTTGCCATATATTTTTCAACTGTACTGTGATGTTTTACAAAAGTTCTGAACCTTTCTATTCGCATTGTTTCTATGATAGCCTTGAACTGAAAGGGATATAATCCTATAAAAACAAGCTAATAGTCAACTCACATAACTCTGAGCCAGAGGTGGAGGAGACTAGTCCATTAAACAGTATTACCAGCAGAGCCCAGAACAAAGTCTTCAAGCAGTTTACTTTTGGGGAACATTAATGAATAATTAATTATGAATAAAATAATCCTGCGCACACACAATAAAACAACCTCTGATACATCGAAGATTAGGAACACTGAGCAACTCAATCGTACAACGAAAACTCTAACATTGTTCCCTACACCTCCAAAATCTTTAAGCCTGCCAGGTCAGGTTTCCACAATAACCAAGCCAATAGTCAACACAGATAACTGTGAGCCAGTGGTGGAGAATAGACAAATCCCAGAGCAAAGCAGTTTAATCTTGGGGAACAATACTAAACGAATCCATAAAACTAATGTTTGGATCCTTCTTTGGTGCATAAAGCTTTTTGACGTAACGCAGACACACACCCAGTCAATAACTCTGGGTCTTCTAACACAAACAAAAACAGTGCAGACACCATTCTAGACAAACTACAGACATCAGTCCCAAACCATGCCAATGCATAAAGGCACACACCCACAAACCAGTCCCAGCTGGGTGACAGCTAGAACAAGAGAGCAGATGTTGTGATTGTGAAGCAGGTGTCTACTGAGCTAGGTGGTAACCAGGTGCTGGTCTCTGTTCTGAGGCTTTCTTCAGTCTCTGATGACATTCATTATGGTGTGCGCCACAGCAGCAGTAGCAACAAGCCTTCTGGTCCATTGTTCAAGGGATTGTTCGGGATTTTGGCAGTTATGTCTCTGCTTCCAGTATGAAGAAAGTTAGAGGTAGTTTTCGAGCCAATGTTAACTAGCTTAGCGCAAAAACGGGAAGTCTTCGGGTGTAGCTAGCATGCGGCTAAGCTAGCGCTAACGCTAGTGAAACTACCTCCAACTTAACATAAACATGGTATCCACAAGTTCATCTGACTCTGGGGAAGTAGATAAATGCATTGCCAAAATCCCGAACTTTCCCTTCAAGGTACATTTACATAACACATTGACGTGATGAGAGAACCCATTGCCCAGTACTGCGCTGTGTGTGTGTAGGGCTGCCCAGCTCTGTCGGACATCAGACGCTGCATTGATGCAAATTATTTTCCCATTGTTAAAGGGATTATGTGGGATCGTTCAAGGGGGTGTCTGCCGTCCTCATCCTCTTTTTGGAGATGACTAGCAGAGAGAGAGAGAGAGAGAGAGAGAGAGAGAGAGAGAGAGAGAGAGAGAGAGAGAGAGAGAGAGAGAGAGAGAGAGAGAGAGAGAGAGAGAGAGAGAGAGAGAGAGAGAGAGAGAGAGAGAGAGAGACTCTTACTCAAACAACGTGTTTCCACTGCTCCAGAGTCCAATGGCGGCGAGCTTGTCATTGCACATGTTGATTTTAGGCTTGTGTGTGGCTGCTCGGCCATGGAAACCAATTTCATTAACAGTAGCGGTGTGTGTGTAAAATCCCTATCTCCATCCATGGTTAATTTAGGAAAAGGCTAGCTAGCCACTGGAGGACAACAACACAACGAGATGCAACAATTGTAGCTCAGTTCGTAGAGCATGGCGTTTGCAACGCCAGGGTTGTGGGTTCGATTCCCACGGGGGGTATGAAAAAAATAAAATAATGTATGCACTAACTGTAAGTCGCTCTGGATAAGAGCGTCTGCTAAATGACTAAAATGTAATAAAAAATGCTCAGTCAACATTGCACTCACACATGTTTTAAAGGAATAGAGACATTTCAGATGTCATATTATGGCTAAAGTGAGGGGGGAAAAGTATTTGATCCCCTGCTGATTTTGTACATTTGCCCACTGACAAAGACATGATCAGTCTATAATTTTAATGGTAGGTTTATTTGAACAGTGAGAGACAGAATAACAACAAAAAAATCCAGAGAAACGCATGTCAAAAATGTTATGAATTGATTTGCATTTTAATGAGGGAAATAAGTATTTGACCCCTCTGCAAAACATGACTTAGTACTTGGTGGCAAAATCCTTGTTGGCAATCACAGAGGTCAGACGTTTCTTGTAGTTGGCCACCAGGTTTACACACATCTCAGGAGGGATTTTGTCCCACTCCTCTTTGCAGATCTTCTCCAAGTCATTAAGGTTTCGAGCCTGACATTTGGCAACTCGAACCTTCAGCTCCCTCCACAGATGGGATTAAGGTCTGGAGACTGGCCAGGTCATAGGCAGCATTCCTCCTCCTCCAAACACGGCGAGTTGAGTTGATGCCAAAGAGCTCGATTTTGGTCTCATCTGACCACAACACTTTCACCCAGTTCTCCTCTGAATCATTCAGATGTTCATTGGCAAACTTCAGACGGGCGTGCATATGTGCTTTCTTGAGCAGGGGGACCTTGTGGGCGCTGCAGGATTTCTGTCCTTCACGGCGTAGTGTGTTACCAATTGTTTTCTTGGTGACTATGGTCCCAGCTGCCTTGAGATCATTGACAAGATCCTCCCGTGTAGTTCTGTGCTGATTCCTCACCGTTCTCATGATCATTGCAACTCCACAAGGTGAGATCTTGCATGGAGCCCCAGGCCGAGGGAGATTGACAGTCCTTTTGTGTTTCTTCCATTTGCGAATAATCGCACCACCTGTTGTCACCTTCTCACCAAGCTGCTTGGCAATGGTATTGTAGCCCATTCCAGCCTTGTATAGGTCTACAATCTTGTCCCTGACATCCTTGGAGAGCTCTTTGGTCTTGGCCATGGTGGAGAGTTTGGAATCTGATTGATTGATTGCTTCTGTGGACAGGTGTCTTTTATACATAGTCAAAGCTTTCCTTAAGTTTGGGTCAGTCATAGTGGTCAGGTATTCTGCCACTGTGTACTCTCTGTTTAGGGCTAAATAGCATTCCAATTTGCTCCGTTGTTTTGTAAATTCTTTCCAATGTGTCAAGTAATTTTCTTTTTGTTTTCTCATGATTTAGTTGTGTCTAATTGTGTTGCTGTCCTGGGGTTCTGTGGGGTCTGTTTGTGTTTGTGAACAGAGCCCCAGGACCAGCTTGCTTAGGGGACTCTTCTCCAGATCTCTCTGTAGGTTTTGGCTTTGTTATGGAAGGTTTGGGAATCGATTCCTTTTAGGTGGTTGTAGAATTTAACGGCTCTTTTCTGGATTTTGATAATTAGCGGGTATCAGCCTAATTCTACTCTGCATGCATTATTTGGTGTTTTATGTTGTACACAGAGGATATTTTTGCTGAATTCAGCATGCAGAGTCTCAATTTGGTGTTTGTCCCATTTTGTGAATTCTTGGTTGGTGAGCGGACCCCAGATCTCACAACCATAAAGGGCAATGGGTTCTATAACTGATTCAAGTATTTTTTAGCCAGAATCTAATTGGGATGTTGAATTTTATGTTCCTTTTGATGCCATAGAAGGCCCTTCTTGCCTTGTCTTTCAGGTCGTTCACAGCTTTGTGGAAGTTACCTGTGGCGCTGATGTTTAGGCCGAGGTATGTGTAGTTTTTTTTGTGCTCTCTCTCTAATGAAGGACATCTGAATAAAGATATTTTATATTAGCCCAGCAGCAGCCGCAGCAAGGAACACGCCTCCGTCCCCTGCATCTTACCTGACAGTCCCAGCCACACACATTCCCAACCACATTCATCCTACTAAGTGGCCTTCTCCAAGAAGGGGTGACTTGTAATAATTGCCAATGTGACATATTTCAAGTAGACGGCCTGGCCTATGCTGTCTCTAGTAACTTCTGCTATTTATTGTGGAGGCTGACAGGTGAGGTCCCAGTCACCTCGGAGGAGGAGGCAAGGTTGCGCTAACTTAATAAAACCAGTTCAACGATGACACTTTTTAAATTGCTGAAGATTCATCACACAACTCATTCAGTTGCTCTCTGTCTATTCAACCACACAAATCCTATTGAGCCTACATGTTCCTAGATCCTTTGCTTCCGAAGCCACCGTGAGTTCAGCGTGACAACAGAACAGAATAGAAAAGATGTGAGGGTGAAGTGGTTAGCCATGGTCAGGTCATGTCATGTCCTCATTTTGTATCTCACATCCCATTGGACCAGACCTCCTTCTCAATGTGCCAACACAGCCAGGGCTTATTGCAATGTTCCTCCATCTTTAATGACGTGTTTCAACGAAGACAACAGGACAGCCAGAGGTTCAATCTGGACAGATGACCCTCTTCTCACCTCAGGCCACAAAAACAAACAGGTGGAAGAAGAAGAAAACAAATATATTTTAATCTAACTTATTCTAAACTTTGTTTTCTAACCCAGCAGCCAAGGAACACAGCCAAGGGTAAGAGACAGACTGTCCCCCCTGTTGGCATATCCATCTGGGGTCAACGGGCTGTTGGAGTGGAGACTTTTTCATCCCAGGCTGTAAAAACAATATCTCCCTCCCTGCTCAGTCTCAACTATTCACAAGTATTGCCATAAAGAAGTGGCAAACTGGTGAAAGAAAACAAACATATTGATATATTAATATAAACTATTCTCTGTGTACCCAGCTAGAGATCAGCAACATCAAGCAGTTTCCTCTTCATCATGTTTCACTGTGTCATCTTTTGCCCTGCACTATGGGATATCTATTACCCGCATGCTCTTTCTCAACGACAGACTCCAATTTAGACTAATTTAGATCAGAACTCACTGACAGCAGACTGAACAGGCAGACCAAAATTGCTCAAATGTAGGGCACAAAACAATTTTGTAATTTATCAAAACTGTGAAGCAGTTTAAAAAGCACTGAGACACAATGGCAGCATTTACACAGGCAGCCCAATTCTGATATCTTTTCACATCAGATCTTTTTCAGCGCTGATCTGATTGGTCAAAAGACAAATTAGTTTTAAAAAAAGATGGGCTGCCTGTGTAAACACAGCCAAAGACTGATGACCTTTGCCCTTTGCTGGAAAACAACCCCACTGTTTGATGATAACAAAATAGAAAACCTCTCTGTGGGTGAGAGGGGAAATCATCGGCGTGTTAAGATGGTGCCTTTGTGAATATTAAGACAAAGCTATCTATCGTTGGCCGCATCAGCATTATAGAGCTTCACAACAGCTATATTTAAATGGGTAAAACAGCAAAAGAAAAGTTCAAGCACAGCATGGAGTAACTAACACAGCATACAAATGAATAAATTCAAAACCCATAAAAATGCTGATTTATCACGGGTGAGTTTCCGGTGACGGCTGGTGATTATTGTTACTATAGAGAAAATCAACGGTTATGAATTGCTATTTAACAAGGCCCTAAACCATACATACTGCTCAATAAAGATCAGAGAGAATCGTAACTTAAAGGGTTTTGTTGGTGTAGAGTGAGTTCTCTGTTGTTTGTGAGGCATTTATCAATTATATGGGTATATAATGGGTATATAATCGGGTATATAATTAATTTAACTTAACACTTGGTAGGTGTAGAGTTCTGTGTGTGTGTATATGTGTGGGTTTTCTGTTGGTTGCCTATGACTCATAGTCAGTGGAGTGTGTACTCCAGCAGTACACAGGACAGCCAACCACTGTACTGTTGTTGGCTTTTCACTGAATGCCAGGAGGAGTAGGGGAGAACGGATGCGCTTGGTTAGCCCACAGCCCCCCCCACACACACACACACAGGCACACACACACAAAGGTGGGTCCTTTGAGACCGTCACCTGCCAGTGGCTGAATCTTGTATCGTTGGTTACAGCGGCAGCAAGGTGTGTGGCATCGTCGACTATGAGTCATGTTCTGTCCCAAAACACCTCTGAAATCCCATCCAGTGACGGAGGACAGTCTGTCAAATTGTATTCTATGCTAATGATAATCTAGGTCGAAAATATACAGGTTAAGACAACGTCGTCACAAATCTGGGACCAGCACCGTTGCTAACTAGCATAGCTGGCCCCATTGTGGCAAAGAGTTATGGGATATTAGAATCCCATTGTTTTAACCTTTGTCATCTTCAACCTAGATGATAATGAGGAAGTAAGGGAGGGGGGATTGAACTTCATTGGACTCACTAGACTCACTAAGACATTCTGCATTCCTAGACTGTTCTAGAACTAGAACACATTCTGCATTCCTAGACTGTTCTAGAACTAGAACACATTCTGCATTCCTAGACTGTTCTAGAACTAGAACACATTCTGCATTCCTAGACTGTTCGAGACTTCCAATCAAAACCAAAACTATGAGTCAGAAAAATACCTTGATGTATCCGTCAATGTAATTGTGATGTATCCTAGTGTTGAACTGTGGTGGAGCGCAAAGCTCAATAAATGGGTGATTTGAGCTCTGTAGCACATCTGTATTGCCTACTGCCTAGTGACTTAATACCACTGGACTGTTCTAGACACATTCTGCATCCCTAGACTGTTCTAGACTTCAGACACCAAAAGTAGCCAATGCAAAATGCCGTGATGTACACTACCAGTCAGTTTGGGCACACCTACTCATTCAAGGGTTTTTCTTTATTTTTTACATTGTAGAATATTAGTGAAGACATCAAAACTATGAAATAACACATATGGAATCATGTAGTAACCAAAATATATTTTATATTTGAGATTCTTCAAATAGTCATCCTTTGCCTTGATGACAGCGTTGCACACTCTGATGTGCAGAGTCCGACAAAAGTTGTTCACAGTAGCTGTTCAACTATAGAAAAAGACCGTAGTACTGCACTGTGGAGGAGCTCAAAGCACAAAGAACGGATGATCCCCATCAGTCTGCTGAACAGCTGCCTCCCATCCGGCCTTGAACCGCTCCCCACCCAGGGACACCCACCAGCTCACTGCAGCCATACACATCATTAGCAGCCCAATTAAATAGCGCAAGCAGCCAGGACGTAAACTGCAATACTGCAACTCTCCATCTACTCCATCCACTCTGCGTGACCAATAATACTGAGGACTGCAGAGCAGTGAATAGGGATCTGGATGGAAAGGATCATTTTGCATTTTGAAGCTCAATTATCTCCATTTCTGTTTTGATTAGTGCTGACAGAGACCATTCATCCGATGCCATGAACTTTGCTTATCTAGAGCCTGGAATCCTAACCGATATGCTCCATTTCACTACTGTTTCATTGGAGATTCAACTGCTGCCTTCCAGGGTTTTTTGGGGATCAAAATGGGGCTTAGGTGGTGGGTGTGGCCAATTG
Organism: Coregonus clupeaformis; assembly: GCF_020615455.1. Classification (NCBI taxonomy): domain Eukaryota; kingdom Metazoa; phylum Chordata; class Actinopteri; order Salmoniformes; family Salmonidae; genus Coregonus; species Coregonus clupeaformis. Next base: position 17,481,576 of record NC_059197.1, on the reverse strand, counting down.
TGCGGTCACCAACCCAACATTTTAGAGGTCCTCGGCCGAAGTGACAAAATATAGCTGTTTTAAAGCTAATTTCCTGCAATTCTAAACACTTTGCTATGGCTTACGCTATCTGAGTGACTAAAACAATATAACAAAATCAACGGAGGCCCCATGCCATGACAAAAATGCTCCTGAATGCATAATTTGGGGAATTTTAGATTCTCCCTGACTGTCTAGTTTTTATTTTGGTGATTGTTAGTTCTCAAAGATTACCTTATTTAAAAATATATAGGTCCATGATCTTTTCTACATACTCCATATCTGGTTTTAGTCTTTTAAGTTTACACAAATGTTTTTCCATACCGAAAATTATATTTTATTTGACTGTTTGGACAGTCAAAAAAAGACAGGCGGCCCGCTCAATACTTTTCTATGCAGAAACCCTGCCTTCCTAACTCTGCTCCTCCTAGCTGTGTTTAGTGTGTGTGTGAGAGTGTGTGTGTGTGTGTGTAGAGTGTGTAGGGTGTGTGTGTATGAGTGTGTATGGTGTGAGTGTGTAGGGTGTGTGTGAGTGTAGAGTGTGTAGGGTGTGTGTGTAGAGTGTGTTTAGTGTGTGTGTGTGTGTGTGTGTGTGTAGTGTGTGTATGTGTGTGTGTAGAGTGTGTAGGGTGAGTGTGTGGGTGTGTGTGTGTGTAGGGTGTGTGTGTATGAGTGTGTATGGTTTATGAGTGTGTGTGTGTGTGTGTGTGTGTATATGAGTGTGTATGGTGTGTGTGTGTAGAGTGTGTAGGGTGTGTGTGTGTGTGTGTGTGTGTAGTGTGTTTACTGTGTGTGTGTGTGTGTGTAGAGTGTGTAGGGTGTGTGTATGAGTGTGTGGGTGTGTGTGTAGGGTGTGTCTCCCTCAACGTGACCAAGACAAAGGAGATTATTGTGGACTACAGGAAAAAAAAGAGGACTGAGCACGCCCCCATTCTCATCGACGGGGCTGTAGTGGAACAGGTTGAGAGCTTGAAGTTCCTTGGTGTCCACATCACCAACTAACTATCATGGTCCAAACACCAAGACAGTCGTGAAGAGGGCACGACAAAGCCTATTCCCCCTCAGGAGACTGAAAAGATTTGGCATGGGTCCTCAGATCCTCAAAAACTTCTACAGCTGCACCATCGAGAGCATCCTGACTGGTTGCATCACCACCTGGTATGGCAACTGCTCAGCCTCCGACCATAAGGCACTACAGAGGGTAGTGCGTACGGCCCAGTACATCACTGGGGCCAAGCTTCCTGCCATCCAGGACTTCTATACCAGGCGGTGTCAGAGGAAGGCCCTCAAAATTGTCAAAGACTCCAGCCACCCTAGTCATAGACTGTTCTCTCTGCTACCTCACGGCAAGCGGTACCGGAGCGCCAAGTTTAGGTCCAAAAGGCTTGGTCAACTAATCACCAAGCCCTTCATTAGTTGAATCAGGTGTGCTAGTTCTGGGAATACATCAATGGCTGGGTGTACTCCAGTAGAGGTTTGGAAATCACTTATATAACTCTAACTGTGTCCTGATGTCTGAGACTGAGTTTTTGAATCAGATTTTCCTCTTTATCACAACCAATTACTTGTATTTTAATGTTTAAGGACTCTTGGAAGATTAGTCCAAATGAGGACAAAGAGATCCTAATAAAATAAAATCAAGGGCCTTGGTCTGAGTTTTCAAGTTTAGCTCTCTGCTGATTTAAGAAACTCAGATGACAGAGAAACTCCGATGACTTTAAAGATGTCTGAGGAGGATATCAACTTACTGTTATCTCCAGTCAAAACTTTTTTGACAGAAACCCATTAGAACGAATGCTGACAAGTCTTAAGCTGAACTGAGTCTGACTTTAAGGCCTGCAGCGTTTATAGTCTTCATATCCAAATCCCTTTTAAATCTGGAGGATTAAATATGTACAACTATCACTCATGGGGATTTCCTCAGGATGTTAAGATCACTTAGGCTTAATCTGCAGGACCCAAATACCTCCCTCAGCAATTTCATAACAAAGACAGTGGACAGGGTAAAGTTCCCATCACATAATAACCCACCCACAGAGTCTATAGGTTCACAGCATGTGAGAATCTCAAAAGTATTTCCCACAATTCCTCAGGTCGTCTTTCCTCTGCCTCCTTCTTAAAACCTGAACATCTTACTCCTCAGGTTGTTTCCTCTAATACTTTCCTAACCTCCCTCTGGTATTTTGAGAAGGAGGCGAGGAGAGAAGATGTGCGGAATCAAGGAAAATACTGTTGAGATTCCCCCAAGGTTTATCAAAGTTTGCAGGAATCCGTACCATCTCCAGTGTTGGTTTCAGGAGGCAAAAAACAGATGATGCACTTAAGTTAATAAAACCACTTATGAATAATTTATGCAAATACATTTGACAAACAAACACCCAAAGAGCCATTGTCCATACCTATCTGGGATTAAAACTGCATTCAAAAATTGTATTAAAATGATCAAGTAGGTTATTCAGCATGTGATAGATTTTCATCATTCAGGGAATGTTCAGTGGAGAGGAAGCAGTTTTTTAAATAACGTGCTATAGAATAATACTATGATCCGAAGACAGTGAGTGAACTGGTTTTTAGTTAATCCGCCACATAAAACACTCAGACAATGTGTGTATCCTCATACAGTGCATTCGGAAAGTATTTAGACCCGTTCCTTTTTTCCACAATTTGTTACGTTATAGCCTTATTCTGAAATGGATAAAATAATTGTTTTCCCTCATCAATCTACACACAATACCCCATAATGACAAAGCGAAAACAGGTTTTTAGAAATCTTTGCAAATGTATTAAAAATAAAAAACAGTATTACATAAGTATTCAGACCCTTTGCTATGAAACTCGAAATTGAGCTCAGGTGCATCCTGTTTCCATTGATCATCCTTTAGATGTTCTACAACGTGATTGGAGTCCACCTGTGGTAAATTCAATTGCTTGGACATGATTTGGAAAGGCATACACCTGTCTATTCAAGGTCCTACAGTTGACAGTGCATGTCAAAGCAAAAACCATGCCATGAGGTCGAAGGAATTGCCTGCAGAGCTCCGAGACAGGATTGTGTCGATGCACATATCTGGGGAAGGGTACCAAAACATGTCTACAGATTGATGAGGAAAAATAACAATTTAATCAATTTTAGAATAAGGCTGTAATGTGGAAAAAGTCAAGGGGTCAAGGGGTCTGAATATACTCATTAGGTTATTAATCATAAAGATTTTACAATGTTCCCCTCCTCAGTAATAAGGCCAAGCTCACACACAGGGGAGTCTCATCTATCTTACTTAACAACCACTGATTATTCATCACTCCAGTATTGATGAACCTCATAGACTTCTTCCAGGGACGGATCAATAGTCTAAATTCAGAGAAATGGAGAGTGAGGATCGCATTAAGCTTTATTATAAACTGGGTGGTTCAGCCCAGAATGCTGATTGGCTGACAGCCGTGGTATATCAGACCGTATACCACAGGTATGACAAAACATTTATTTTTACTGCTCTAATTACGTTGGTAACCAGTTTATAATAGCAATAAGGCACCTCAGGGGTCTGCGGTATATGGCCAATATACCACGGCTAAAGGCTGTATCCAGGCACTCTGCGTTGAGTCGTGCATAAGAACAGCCCTTAGCCGTGTTATATTGGCCATATACCTCACTCCCTCGTGCCTTATTGCTTAATTAAGACACGGGTGATGAAAAGTAAATTAAACAAACAACCGAGTACGTCTGTGGTCGGTTGGCAGAAATATTTCCTCACTCAGGACAACTCATGACAACAACAAGAAGCAGATAAGAGGAGGAGGAAAAGGTCTGACTACAACTGCAAAGCCGGCTTTGGCGACGACACTTGGCCACAGACATACCATGACAGGCTAAACCAAAGCTCATGCAGGACAACCTCAATAAACAAAATGAAAAGGACAGGACAGCCTAAAACACAAATCAAGTTCAAACTCCTTCATGCCAAACTTCAGAACTTCATAAACAGAACTAAACAAACGCCAGAGACAGACAACGCAGCTGCCTCAAAGGGAATAACTAAGACACTTGAAACAAACCTGAGGCAGCTGCCCTCAACTTAACATTAACTGCTGCATACCACACGTTGCAGAAATAACTTTTACAGAATACACCAATCACATCTCAACAACTTAATTACAACCGACAGAATCTTACAGTAGCAGACTCAACAAACCTGCCCTGAAAGACTGAACGTTTTGTGAGGAATTCCCAACTTCACCATTCACTCAGAACCCTTTTCAGTGTTCTTACTTGAACTTAATTCAGTCTCTTTGAAATGTTATTTGATAAAGCTCCCTTATGCTTCATTACATTCCTTTTCAATGCTCTCTCCTTCATGTTTTCCATTTGGGACCAGAGCCATTTGGGAACAGTGGGTTTACAGGAATGATTAGGAGTCAGGGGATATGCATGAAATAGCACCCTATTCCCTATATAGTGAACGGATCGGGCTCTGATCAAAAGTAGTGCACTAAATAGTGAATAGGGTACCATTTCAGATGCAGCCTGATAGTCTCTCTATTCAGGCACAGTAAACGTACAGGTGACTCACAAGAAGGTGAGGTTGGAGAAGAAAAATTCTAAGTTCAGATGTCTGATGACGTGTGTGTGTGACCCTAAGGTCATTCTGTAAGTGACAGTGGATAATCACGCTGTTGTCAGCCTACTGCACTGTAGCTCCCAGCATAGATTAGTTAGATGGTTAGATGTACACATTCTTCAATCAGACCTCTTGCTCTTTCATAGTTTCCTTTAGCACTAAGGAGGAGAAAAAAAGATTGTGACTATGGATATACAGTTGAAGTCGGAAGTTTACATGCACTTAGATTGGAGTCATTAAAACTCGTTTTTCAACCACTCTACAAATTTCTTGTTAACAAACTATAGTTTTGGCAAGTTGGTTAGGACATCTACTTTGTGCATGACACAAGTAATTTTTCCAACAATTGTTTACAGACAGATTATTTCACTTATAATTCACTGTATCACAATTCCAGTGGGTCAGAAGTTTACATACACTAAGTTGACTGTGCCTTTAAATAGCTTGGAAAATTCCAGAAACAGGTACACCTCCAATTGACTCAAATGATGTCAATTAGCATATCAGAAGCTTCTAAAGCCATGACATCATTTGAGTCAATTGGAGGTGTACCTGTGGATGTACTTTGGTGCGAAAAGTGCGAATCAATCCCAGAACAACAGCAAAGGAAAACAATTTAAAGGCACCACCCCAGCAGGAAGGATCCACAGCCCCATTCAGGTACCACCCCAGCAGGGAGGATCCACAGCCCCATTCAGGTACCACCCCAGCAGGAAGGATCCACAGCCCCATTCAGGCACCACCCCAGTAGGGAGGATCCACAGCCCCATTCAGGCACCACCCCAGCAGGGGATACACAGCACGGTCCAGCCAGGCGCCATACCGCCCCAGCGTCTGTGTCTGAGACTCAGTCAGCCACAGCAGGACACACATAAATCACTGTTCTTCTCCTCTCCTCTGCTTCTCTCCTCCGCTCCGCTCGCTTATTGAGACTGATAGGCTTGTCAGCCCAGGTGGAAGTTCACAACTCTGGGTGATCATGGTGGAAGGGAAGAGACAGAAGGGAAAAAGAACACTGACTCTGCCAGTTCAACTCACTGCATTGTAAATCATGCAGGCGGGGGGTGGGGCAGGGTCCACAAAATGTGGTTGTGATGGTCAGACCATACTGTGGTTGTGATGGTCAGACCATACTGTGGTTGTGATGGTCAGACCATACTGTGGTTGTCGTGGTGCGCGTTGTCAGCCCGGTCCGGCCCGTTCCTGCTCCCCGCACCAAGCCAATGGTGCGCGTCGTCAGCCCGGTCCGGCCCGTTCCTGCTCCCCGCACCAAGACAGTGGTGCGCGTCGTCAGCCCAGTCCGGCCCGTTCCTGCTCCCCGCACCAGGCCAGTGATGCGCGTCGTCAGCCCGGTCCGGCCCGTTCCTGCTCCCCGCACCAAGCCAGTGGTGCGCGTCATCAGCCCGGTCCGGCCTGTTCCTGCTCCCCGCACCAAGCCGATGGTGCACGTCGTCAGCCCGGTCCGGCCCGTTCCTGCTCCCCACAGCAAGCCAGTGGTGCGCGTGCCGCCAGCCCGGTCCGGCCTGTTCCTGCTCCCCGCACCAAGCCGATGGTGCGCGCGTCAGCCCGGTCCGGCCTGTTCCTGCTCCCCGCACCAAGCCAATGGTATGGCGTCGTCAGCCCGGTCCGGCCCGCTCTGCTCCCCGCACCAAGCCAGTGGTGCGCGTCGTCAACCGGTCCGGCCCGTTCCTGCTCCCCGCACCAAGCCACTGGTGCGCGTCGTCAGCCCAGTCCGGTCCGTTCCTGCTCCCCGCACCAAGCCAGTGGTGCGCGTCGTCAGCCCAGTCCGGCCCGTTCCTGCTCCCCGCACCAAGGCAGTGGTGCGCGTCGTCAGCACGGCACGGCCCGTGCCTGTTCCACCGGTGTCTGGTCCGGCACCGGTCAGCGGCTCCAGTCCGGAGCCGGTAAGGTTTGGTCCACCGTCGTCGGGTCCAGCTCCAGTCAGCGGGACCAGACCAGGGGCGCAACGGGGAGGTGGAGAAAGGGTGGTGGTCACGCCCGGAGCCGGATCCGCCTCCGAGGCGGAATGCCCACCCGGCCCCTACCCTCTTGTGTTTGTGTGGCGCGGTCGCAGTCCGCGCCTTTGTGGGGGGGTACTGTCACGCCCTGGCTCTGGGGACTCTTTATGTTGAGCCAGGGTGTGTAGGTTCTATGTTATAGTTTTCTAGGTTTTGTTCTAGATCATTTATATCTGTGTTGGCCAGGGTGGTTCCCAATCAGAGACAGCTGTAGCTCGTTGTCTCTGATTGGGAACCATGCTTAGGCAGCTTGTTGGCACTAGTTATTTGTGGGATCTTGTTCCGTAAAGGTTTGGTGTGTGTAACCTCAGGACTTCACGTATCGTTTGGTTTGTTGTTTTGGTTCGCGTTGTGTACACAAATAAAAATATGTACGCTTATCACGCTGCGCCTTGGTCCGCTTCCTGTAACGATCGTGACAGCTACGTTATGTCACGCTACGTTATGTCACGCTACGTTATGTCACGCAACGCCCTAACCCAACTGAGTGTTACATTGAGTTCTGCTCATTCAACAGACAAATCATGAATAAAATATCCTTCATTTGGTTCTTATATAACTACACTCATTCAGTTGGCAGGTGAAGAGGATGTTTGATGATTCAAATGGCCCAGGGTGTGTATTCAACCCTAGGAGAGAAAAAAAGACAAGACAATAACAAAATATTTTATTGAATTCAGATTAACATTGTGCTGATCACATTCAAATGAGGGCTTTTGTTGTTTCATTACACTTGATTATCACATGTACTTCAAATCAAATTTTCAGTGTTTTTCCGATGAACAGGACAAATTGGAGTGTTCAGAGTTCAGATGCAGCCAGATATGTATCATGTGCATCATTATATATAATATTAATAATAATAAAAACAATAATAATAATATATGCTATTTAGCTGACGTTTTTATCCAAAGCAACTTACAGTCATGCATGCATACAGTTTACATACGGGTGGTCCCGGGAATCGAATCCACTATCCTGGCGTTGCAAACACCATACTCTACCAACTGAGCTACAGAAGACCACATCATGATGAACAGGAGAAGACTGCAGGCCAAGTGGAGGAGCAACCCCAAGTATGGTGTAATAATATTGTTTGTAGTTTCTAAACTCATAGTAAGATAGTGGGTAAACACTACACTATCAGGGAGAATGTCCTGGTAATAGAGAGGGTGATCTCTGACTACTGAAGAGGGAGAAAGCCCTGGTAATAGAGAGGGTGATCTCTGACTACTGAAGAGGGAGAAAGCCCTGGTAATAGAGAGGGTGATCTCTGACTACTGAAGAGGGAGAAGGTCCTGGTAATAGAGAGGGTGATCTCTGACTACTGAAGAGGGAGAAGGTCCTGGTAATAGAGAGGGTGATCTCTGACTACTGAAGAGGGAGAAGGTCCTGGTAATAGAGAGGGTGATCACTGACTACTGAAGAGGGAGAAGGTCCTGGTAATGGAGAGGGTGATCACTGACTACTGAAGAGGGAGAAGGTCCTGGTAATAGAGAGGGTGATCACTGAGTACTGAAGAGAGAGAAGATCCTGGTAATAGAGAGGGTGATCTCTGAGTACTGAAGAGGGAGAAGGTCCTGGTAATAGAGAGGGTGATCACTGAGTACTGAAGAGAGAGAAAATCCTGGTAATAGAGAGGGTGATCTCTGAGTACTGAAGAGGGAGAAGGTCCTGGTAATAGAGAGGGTGATCACTGAGTACTGAAGAGAGAGAAGATCCTGGTAATAGAGAGGGTGATCTCTGAGTACTGAAGAGAGAGAATGTCCTGGTAATAGAGAGGGTGATCTCTGAGTACTGAAGAGGGAGAAGGTCCTGGTAATAGAGAGGGTGATCTCTGAGTACTGAAGAGGGAGAAAGCCCTGGTAATAGAGAGGGTGATCTCTGAGTACTGAAGAGGGAGAAAGCCCTGGTAATAGAGAGGGTGATCTCTGAGTACTGAAGAGGGAGAAAGCCCTGGTAATAGAGAGGGTGATCTCTGAGTACTGAAGAGGGAGAAAGCCCTGGTAATAGAGAGGGTGATCTCTGAGTACTGAAGAGGGAGAAAGCCCTGGTAATGGAGAGGGTGATCTCTGAGTACTGAGAAGGTGAAAAAAATGGGAGACTCACTCCAATGAGACATGCTGTATTCTTCAGTACTGTGTGTGTGTGTGCGTGCGCAATGTTTTGACACCACCTGCACTACACTGAGGTTTGTGGACCAGCAGTCAAATTTATTGAACTTAAACTCTGCATAAATACTTTATCTTCAACTTTCCTGGCCATCAAATAGTAAAATCAACCAAATGTATACCAAACAACACAGTTATAACTCCTGTATTTCAAGTAGTCCATAACACCTGTTGCAAAATGTCATAATAGACAGCTGAAATGACAATAATCTCTCTCAGGTCTTAATGAGATCATTCATCAGGTTAATTACTCCTTTATTTTGATAGCATATAAGGAGAGAGAGATACAGAGAGAAACAGAAAGGGGAAGAGTGAGAACCTGAAAGAGGATGAAACCCAAAAGGTAGAGAAAGTGAATAAGGATGTAACAAAGCTAGAGAAAGAGGATGAGTGAAAAGCACAGAAAGAGACAAAAGTAAAAGAGGGCGGGACTGAAATCAGTCAGAGTGTGTCTTGACTAATTCACTTCATGGCATTGTACTTGTCCTCCAAGAACTTGGGTTGTCTCTTTCAAAGTACCACATAACTTGGTACAGCTGTCATCCTAACTCAAGACCATTACAGCTATAGGTCCTTCACAAGACCATTACAGCTATAGGACCTTCACAAGACCATTACAGCTATAGATCCTTCACAAGACCATTACAGCTATAGGTCCTTCACAAGACCATTACAGCTATAGGTCCTTCACAAGACCATTACAGCTATAGGTCCTTCACAAGACCATTACAGCTATAGGTCCTTCACAAGAGCATTACAGATATAGGTCCTTCACAAGACCATTACAGATATAGGGCTTTCACAAGACCATTACAGATATAGGTCCTTCACAAGACCATTACAGATATAGGTCCTTAACAAGACCATTACAGCTATAGGTCCTTCACAAGACCATTACAGATATAGGCCCAACACATATTCATGTGGTTTAAACACTTGGAATTGTGGAATGATTATGGGGAAATCTGTTCGCGCGTTATAGATTTATTTATAAAATAATATGATTCTGTCTGTGTGAACGCCTCAGACTGAATCATCGGACAAATAAAATATAAATAAAAGGTTTCTAAAGAACAATGGCCAGCCAGTGTGACTTCAAAACAAATAAGCTATGTTACATCGGCAAAAACAATGAAGCCAACATCAAAACCCTGATCTTCTATCCACTAGAACAGCTTTCAATCCCCACTGCCACTCTTAGACATATACTCCATAGAACACAACACGTTCAATCTTTATCCTATTTCGGAGTGACATTGTCCACTCCGTTTTTCAGAGGGGGATTTCCAAGGAGCATTGAATTACGCCACTAATCCGTGTGGCCTACATGAAAAGCTGATTGCTGAGAGAGGAGAGGAGAGGAAGCCACAGCCACATCTCAATATCAACAAAACAGCCCAGATCAACAGCCGGGATAAAAACAAAACAGAATGCGGGGAGCTTCCTCTTGCGGTAATGTTTTCCCTTGGCTCCCCGGTGATTCAACATGGCACAAATCTGTGGCCTTTTGTTAGATTTGAAAGGGAATAATGCGCGACACGAGGTGCACGAACTCTGCAGGAGAAATAAGGTCCCTGACTCCACATCAGTGGGGGTTTGAACTGAGCGGACGAGGCATAACCGGAGAAAATGCTTGTCTGCTAAAATCACAGGGAAGGAAGGGGGGGTAACAAAAAAAACATGTTCCCTAAAAAAAAAATTGCTCCTCCTGCTGTGGCTGGCTGAGTGCACTCTATTAAAGCAACAGATATGTTCCCCTATCACAGGAGCTTGCACGAGAGGTTAGCTATGCAGAGTCATACACAGATACACAAACGAAAGAGGTTAGCTATGCAGAGTCATACACAGATACACAAATGAAAGAGGTTAGCTATGCAGAGTCATACACAGATACACAAACGAAAGAGGTGCATGTGAAAGAGGCAGACGGAGGTAGGTGTGCACGTGAGACTAGCCAACAAAGACTAGCAGGAGAGAGCATGAAAGGGAGCTGTTATGTACTGTATGATGTACTGTACGGTTGTTACAGTTCACGACAGTGTGCTGCTTTACGGAGACTGTGTGTGTGTGTGTGCATGAGAGAGCCAGACAGCTTGGAGTTAGAGGTGACCAGGAGTGTGCATGTGAGTGGGCCTGTATTCTGATGAAGACCGACAGAACGTGCACATGGGTATAATAGGGTCTGTTGCCAGCTGTACGCTGGAACACACCAGGTTACTAATATGCCGATTAATGGCTAATGAAAACATGCTGGAAAGCATAGCAGCACTGGCCTGACACAGGAATGTGCACGTGCGCCTAGCTATGTTGGCTAAGGCATGGTGCGCACGTGAGCCTACAGCAAGAGAAGTCAACACTGGGCGTGCACATGAGTCTAGCAACAGAGGTTAACAGGAGAAAGCACGTTTGTACCACTAAATGCCAATAGGAACAGGAAAATGCTGACGATGATTCTATAGCAACATGTTGATGTACCTAGCGACACAGGCTAACAGGGGCGTGCATGTGAGCCAGGCTACACAGATTAGTTGGAGAGTGCACGAGAGGGCAGGGGCAGAGGTCAGAACAAGTGTGCACATGAGCCTTGAGAAACATAATGAAGTTAGTCACCTGCCATACCACCTAACCTTTGGAGTCTCAGACATGGAAGAGCCCCAGACCAAAAACCTGAATAAGTCTAACAAAAAGTGACACATTTTAAAAACCATGGGCCTGAGGTGTCAGTCAGAGTATCACACAGACAGAAGGACCTGGCTGAAAGTCATCCTCTCTCTCAACTCTCTCAGACAGCCAGGTGACTTCTTTACCGCTCATCTTTATTTATACATTCCCAGACAAAACAAAACAGACCGAGACAAGAGTCACAATCAGAAAGAAAGTGACAATTTCTGATACTATCTTATAATGGCAGCTAGCCCAAAACAGAGAGGAGAAAGAAGCTGAGACAGACCCAAAATAGACGTGTGAGATTAAACAATGACGCCTGTTGTCTTCAACCTGCTCAGAGCGTCAGCTCTCAGACGGGTTTGAATGACATTTGAATAAGCCCTTGAACAATCTCAGGTGAGCCAAGATGATATGTTTTTGTGTGTGTGAGGAGGGGAGGTATGGGACATTCGAGTGGTTAATATGGTCTGTGTATAGGTTATCTGGCGGCCACCAAATGCCATTGGTGTCACAACGGTGCTCAAGTCACTGTATTACAACCTACACTGAGTGTTCAAAACATTAGGAACACCTGCTCTTTCCATGACATAGACTGACCAGGTGAAAGCTATGATCCCTTATTGAGGTCACTTGTTAAATCCACTTCAATCAGTGTAGATGAAGGGGAGGAGACAGGTTAAAGAAGGATTTTAAGCCTGGAGACAATTGAGACATGGAATGTGTATGTGTGCCATTCAGAGGGTGAATGGGCAAGACAAAATATTTAAGTGCCTTTGAACGGGGTATGCTAGTAGGTGCCAGGCGCACCGGTTTGAGTTTGTCAAGAACTGCAACGCTGCTGGGTTTTTCACGCTGAACAGCTTACCGTGTGTATCGAAAATGGTCCACCACCCAAAGGACATCCAGACTACTTGACACAACTGTGGGATACATTGGAGTCAACATGGGCCAGCATCCCTGTGGAACACTTTCAACACCTTGTTGAGTCTATCCTCCTGCTGTTCTGTTCTGAGTGCAAAAGGGCGGTGCAACTCAATATTAGGAAGTTGTTCCTAATGTTTTCAACACTCAGTGTATACATAGTGTGTACATAGCCAGTACATATTCCAACATCAGTCAGCAGAATACAGCAGAATACTGCATTCAGAACATCTGACAGAGAAACCTAAAGCTCAACAACACTTACAGACCAAAGGTTCATTCAAAGCCAAGGGTTGTGATATTTCCATTTTATGTACTACAGTCTACAAGCGTCTAATTGTTCAATATAAAGATTAATACACTTCATCTATGGGATAATTTGACATGCAATCTGCAGACTATTACGACTCAATATCCAAATTCACTCTATACACTCAACCTATAATTAATCACTACAGAGCAGGCCAAATCAATTACCACAGTCCAGGAGGGCATCAGTTAAGTGGACTCTCTGGCCAATCAATGATATTAATTTATAAATTAACTGAACAGAAAACAAGCAAATCTTTGGTAAATGCTGCACCTGCTATAGAGCCTATTTGCACACTAATTCTACAGGCTAGATCACATCTAATTTCATTAGTATAATAAATAAATAGTCCATTCAACTCCATAAGCAAACACTACAGCTGAATCAGACAAACTATTACCATGATCAATCTGAGTCTTAACACTGTTCTCCATCTGCACGGTTCCTAATGCTACGCTACGCTACAGTTGCAGCACATAATATGCTTTTCCACATTTCAAAGAGCTTTATCCCCTCTGTATTCTGTCGCTCTCTCTCTACATTGCCTGTGGCAGTCTGTGTAATTATGGAGTAAGAGCCTCACATCCCAAAATTAAATATTCGCGGGCTTTATCAATTATTTGGTGTTGTGATTATCTGGCCCATCTCCTTTCCTCCTCTCGCTCCCAAAAAGAAAACTTATTTCAAAAGTTATTTTTTCTAAATGAATTAATAAAATTAGAGTATAGCCTCTAATGTCGCTGATGATGACAAACTCCGGGGCATCTTGTTTGCATAATGCCCGTTCCTCAAAACTGTGTTGAATAGTTTGTGTGGGAAATTGGAGCAGACCTCCTCCATAATCTCTCAGCATCACAAACACATCACACGGCTGAGACTTCCCAAATCTCACTTGTCACAGTGACAGAAGGACGTTGGCTATGTATCTATCTGGAGAACTGAACTGAGGGTGAGGGGCCTGTCATTGCAGAGTGAGCAGTGTATCTATAAACACTATGGCTGCTTCTTTCTTCACTAAGTTTCTTAGGCCTCGTTCCTCCTCTCCTATTGCCTCTCTGTCTCTCTACTGCGACAGGTCCTTCAAGTTCAGACAGTAACCACTTGTTGTAGAAAAGGTAAAAAAAAAAAGCTACAGGTTTGGACTGTACCCCTGTGGAGGAGGCAGTGCCATCTCAGTCAGAGAGATATTGCTGAATCTCCTGGCAAGGAAACTATATGTATTTTCCCATACCCCGGTCTGACGCTCCCCGTCATTGGCTCCTGCCGAGGCTGTCATCTCGGCCTCGGCATCAAGGCACAGCGGAGACACACTTCTCTTCCCAGGCCTCGGCCAGACCAGGTGCTCTGCACCGGAGGCGTTCCTGTCAGAGCAGTGCAAAGGTTCATGGGACAACTACATCAATATGTCAAACAGCAGGAGTCTCTGTGCAGTAAAGAAGATGCATGAATAAATGAAATAGGTCAAGGAGACAAGACGATGTAAACAGAGGTTGAATCAGCTCTACCACATCATCAGTTTGAACCAAGGAAGACATAATATAGCAGGTCCATGTAGGCCTACAGTATAAAAAGAAAACTTCTACTGCACTGTCTCACTCATTTGATATGAGGAAAAATCTAACAGTAACAACGTGAACAGCGCATGCAGAGGTTATTTAGGTCTTCCGTCCAAGACTCTGATTTAGATAAGGGAAGTTGTTCTCGCGTGCAAACTTCTAATGGATTCATCTATCTCTTCTCCTCTCCTACTGTTTTGTTAGTGAGCAATGGCTTTGCATGCAGTAAACAGGACAGTAAATCTCAATGAAGGAGGATGTTTACTCTTTAATGCGGTGATGATATATTGACTCAGTAATTTATTTGCTAACAAACAATAGCAAGAGAGGCATATTAACAACGTTATGTTTTATGTGACCTTTACTTTACAGTGCACTAAAATAAGTGCATTTTGGGTGCCGGTACTGTTTATATTTAGGTGCAGGAGCTCTACAATACTTGTGTGCTAATATTCTATAAGATGAACAGGAGCTCAAGCAGCAGAAAATGTGAGGTGCCAGTACTCAGCTCTGGTGAGCTCCTGCCCAAGTCCAGCACTGCCTTAAACTTCAGAGAAACAATCTATACAGATTGTAGAAGAGTGAGAAGTAGAGCCTGCCAGGAAAACCTGTAATGCTAAAAAGATACACTCTACTCAATGGTATCCTTACATCACTAAACAACCAGCAAGGAAAGTGAATGGGTTACTGAATCAATTACTTGTGATTGAATTATTAAAATCAATGGCCTACAGTAAATCAATAATGGACCAGGTGAAAAAAACGGTATATTAGTGCTAATGACAATGGTTGTATCTTTGACCTAAAGTTGATCTAAGGTTGCATTTAGACTACTGGCGAACAATGAATGAGACTGTGAATGAGAGAGTGACAGAGAGAATGAGTGGGACTGTGAATGAGGGAGAGACAGAAAGGGAGTGTAGCAATTAACTGAATGAGTAGAGTCGCTGGTGAATAAATCCTAATGGCTCTCCATCTGTCTACAGCTCTGTTCTGTTGGTAGACTGCAGGGGACGTGGTTGTGAAGACAACACAGGCTTCTCTCTCTCCCACTCTCTCTTTCTCTCTCTCTCTCCCACTCCCTCCCTCTCCTCGTCTATGAAGCTGACCTGGAACTGTCAGCGACGGTACAGACCATCCTGGCGTCAGGAAGCATCGCAGACAATAAGCCAAACTGGAAAACACAAAGTTGCTTCTTCCCCCCCACCTCTTCCTCTTCTCTGCCACACGCTTTCCCCTCTGTATCCAGCTATGCTGTGCCAGAACCATTCAGTACTCTGTTTGTTCAGAGAGAAGACAGCGAAAGAAAGGGGGGAGATACAGAAATACACTAATAAAAAATAAAAAACAGCATGACAGAAAAAAGCTCAATGTGATTGAAGAATCCAAATAATCAAATCCTTTCTGGGGGAAATGGAACGCACTAAACAAACAACAACACAAAGACCTTTTTGGCCATATAACAAAGAAGAGCAAAAACATATACATGGGAATTTACAAAACTTAGAATCAGCTATTGAAGACTACCAGAACCCACTGGATTCTCCAACTATATTGGATGAGCAACACCACAAATATATACTAAACTAAATGATAAAATATACAGACCACAAATTCAAATGGGCTACTCTTAAACTCTTCAACATTATCCTCAGCTCTGGCATCTTCCCCTAATATTTGGAACCAAGGCCTGATCACCCCAATCCACAAAAGCTGAGAAAAATTTGACCCCAATAATTACAGTGGAATATGCATCCACAGCAATCTCAGAAAAATCCTCTGCATTATCATCAACAGCAGACTCCAACATTTCCTCAGTGAAAACAATGTCCTGAGCAAATGTCAAATTAGCTTCTTACCAAAATACCGTAGAACAGACCATGTATAAACACTACACACCCTTATTGACTAACAAACAAAACAAAGGCAAAGTCTTCTCATGCTTTGTTGATTTAAAAAAAGCTTTTGACTCAATTTGGCATGAGGTTCTGCTATACAAATTGATGGAAAGCGCTGTTTGCGGAAAAACACACAACATTATAAAATCCATGTACATAAACAACAAGTGTGCGGTTAAAATTAACAAAAAACACACCCATTTCTTTCCACAGGGCTGTGGGGTGAGCCAGGGATTGAGTTTAAGCCCCACCCTCTTCAACATATATATATATATATATATATATATATCTCAACGAATTGGCGAGGGCACTAGAACAGTCTGCAGCACCCGGCCTCATCCTACTAGAATCTGAAGTCAAATGTCTACTGTTTGCTGATGATCTGGTGCTTCTGTCCCCAACCAAGGAGGGCCTACAGCAGCACCTAGATCTTCTGCACAGATTCTGTCAGACCTGTGCCCTGACAGTAAATCTCAGTAAGACAAAAATAATGGTGTTCCAAAAAAGATCCAGTTGCCAGAACCACAAATACAAATCTAGTTTCCCTAGAGCACACAAAAAACGATACACACTCGGCCTAAACATCAGAGCCATAGGTAACTTCCACAAAGCTGTGAACGATCTGACAGACAAGCCATCAAAAACAGCATAAAATTCGACATACCAATTAGGATCTGGCTAAAAATACTTCAATCAATTATAGAACCCATTGCCCTTTATGGTCGTGAGGTCTGGGGTCCGCTCACCAACCAAGAATTCACAAAATGGGAAAAACACCAAATTGAGACTCTGCATGCAGAATTCTGCAAAGAATATCCTATGTCCAGCATTAAACACCAAATAATGCATGCATGCAGAGCAGAGCAGAATTAGGCCGATACCCGCTAATTATCAAAATTCAGAAAAGAGACGTTAAATTCTAGAACCACCTAAAAGGAAGCGATTCCCAAACCTTCCATAACAAAGTCATCACCTACAGAGAGATTAACTTGGAGAAGAGTCCCCTAAGTAAGCTGGTCCTGGGGCTCTGTTCACAAACACAAACAGACCCCACAGAGCCCCAGGACAGCAACACAATTAGACCCAACCAATTCATGAGAAGAAAAAAAGAAAAAGATT
The DNA here is from genome assembly GCF_020615455.1 of Coregonus clupeaformis. Taxonomy (NCBI): domain Eukaryota; kingdom Metazoa; phylum Chordata; class Actinopteri; order Salmoniformes; family Salmonidae; genus Coregonus; species Coregonus clupeaformis. The sequence continues at coordinate 17,464,282 of NC_059197.1, read as the reverse complement.
ATGACTTGACACATTGGAAAGAATTAACAACAAAAAACTAGAATGCTGTTTGGCCCTAAACAGAGAGTGCACAGTGGCAGAATACCTGACCACTGTGACTGACCCAAATTTAAGAAAATCCTTGACTATGTACAGACTCAGTGAGCATAGCCTTGCTATTGAGAGAGGCCGCAGTAGGCAGACCTGGCTCTCAAGAGAAGACAGGTTATGTGCCCACTGCCCACAAAATGAGGTGGAAACTGAGCTGCACTTCCTAACCTCCTGCCAAATGTATGACCATATTAGAGACACATATCTCCCTCAGATTACACAGACCCACAAAGAATTTGAAAAACAAATCCAATTTTGATAAACTCCAATATCTATTGGGTGAAATACCACAGTGTGCAATCACAGCAGCAATATTTGTGACCTGTTGCCACAAGAAAAGGGCAACAGTGAAGAACACACACCATATTTATGTTTGTTTATTTTCCCTTTTGTACTTTAACTATTTGCACATTGTTACAACACTGTATATAGACATAATGACATTTGAAATGTCTTTATTATTTTGGAACTTTTGTAATGTTTACTGTTTCTTTTTTATTGTATCTTTTACTTTTCTCAATCTAAGGCAGAGTGATTGGCATCCTGCCAGGTGGAATGGACAAAAATACAATTGGCTCAGAATGGAGTGATTAACATGACCTACACTACCGTTCTAAAGTTTGGGGTTACTTAGAAATATCCTTGTTTTCGAAAGAAAAGCAATCATTTTGTCCATTAAAATAACATCAATTTGATCAGAAATACAGTGTAGACATTGTTCATGTTGTAAATGGCTATTGTAGCTGGAAACAGCAGACTTTTTATGGAATATCTACATAGGCGTACATAGGCCCATTATCAGAAACCACCAATCCTGTGTTCCAATGGCACGTTGTGTTTGCTAATCCAAGTTTATAATTTTAAAGGGCTAATTGATCTTTAGAAAACCCTTTTGCAATTATGTTAGCACAGCTGAAAACTGTTGTGCTGATTAAAGAAGCAATAAAACTGGCCTTCTTGAGACTAGTTGAGTATCTGGAGCATCAGCAATTGTGGGTTCGATAACAGGCTCAGAATGGCCAGAAACAAATCACTTTCTTCTGAAACTCATCAGTCTATTCTTGTTCTGAGAAATGAAGGCTATTCCATTCGAGAAATTGCCAAGAAACTGAAGATCTCGTACAACGCTGTGTACTACTCCCTTCACAGAACAGCGCAAACTGTCTCTAATTAGAGTGTCTATTTTGAGAAACAGACGCCTCACAGGTCCTCAACTGGCAGCTTCATTAAATAGTACCCGCAAAACACCAGTCTCAACGTCAACAGTGAAGAGGCGACTCCGGGATGCTGACCTTCTAGGCAGAGTTGCAAAGAAAAAGCCATATCTCAGACTGGTCAATAAAAATAAAAGATTAAGATGGGCAGTCTGAGATATGGCTTTTTCTTTGCAACTCTGACTAGAAGGTCAGCATCCCGGAGTCGCCTCTTCACTGTTGACGTTGAGACTGGTGTTTTGCGGGTACTATTTAATGAAGCTGCCAATACACAAGGCCATGTGTACGTCTGCATTTCACCACGTGACTGTGAGCCTCACCTCAACCCACCTTGCATTGTAAACAGCACTACCCAACGCAATAATATAATGCATCTCAATATCGCTACACTGTTGTAACACCATTAACAGCAGCAGGTTTGATAAAGGTTTTATTTAGATGACAACATTGTCAAAAGCATCAATCATCCACTTAAAGCCCTTGATTAAAGAGTAGGTACACTACATCTAATTGTTGTTCTAAACAATGAAAGTTTTATTGTTGTAATTATCTAATGTGGTGATGGGGATGGGGTGCTGAATGGAAGTGGGCATTTGATGTGCTACTTAAGGCGTTTGTGCTACTTTTATAATGGACTGTTATCAATAAGCTTTTCCATAATGTGCTTGTCTTCATGACAATTATTATGACTTATTTAAGACAGAGGCACACACACACTTTCTGCACGCACTCGTCTACAGACATTCACAATGCCACACGCGCACACACAATCAAACACATACCCATTCACCAACATGGGCCAATCTGAAATTGCCATGTCTCCTATCTCTTATCGACCGTGTGTGTTTGACCTCCTCGGCCCGTCTTATGTAGGTCACATCTCTAAATCACTGGGCCTCTTATTAAACACCCCTCGTTGCTCACACACACACACACACACACACACGCAGACACACACGCCTAAGCTCCTCACTCTGGTGTGCAGCTGATAATGGAAATGCTGATAAAGACGGAGCGAGTCGAGCCTCGCACCGCCAACCACGCCTCTCCATCAAGACTTCCAGAAAACAAAATATGAAGACTGTACCAGTTGAACCAGGTCACCAGGTCTGAAACTTTATTTAAATCTGCAGCAAAGCTGCACTACAAGCCGAAACTTCCTCAAAAACACTAAAGGTAAGGCTAATTCGACCCAAATATACATTTTGCCTGAACTATCCTTTTAAATGGGGAACAGAACAACAGTCACCAATGACTCTTCCTAATGTGTCTCAGAGACAGAAAGAATAGAGAAGAGTTGAGCTCAGGTCTTCACTGGCTCTGACTCTTATGTATGTCTGAGTATGTCTGAGATGTAAGGACGCTCTGCAGGCCCATGTCTCATTTAAAGTGTTTTTCTACCATGATTCTGAAGTAGATGCTGTTTTGGTTGCTCCAGCCACCTGCTGTGTTTACATTTTTTATCCGAATTCAATATTGCCCGCAGTGAGTAAATAAGAAAGAGAAACATGTTTTGGCTGCCATCTACAACCAGGGAGTTCTTGTAATATTATCGACGTGAGATGTGAGGGAGGCAGGGCTCTCAGAGAACTGGCAGAACAAAGCCTGAGGGCATATGAGAGCCTACTTCCTGGGTCAACAGAGGTCACTGAACCAATCGACCAATCAGTGATCAATTTCCTCCTCCAAACTGTGTGTGTGTGTGTGTCCTCCTCATTGCGAGCCCTAAGGGTGGTAGGAGCCATCGATCCCAGGCAGTGCTGATCAGTGGAGCCGTCGTTGTGAAGATCCATAAACAGCGGAAACCTGGAACGCTTTACTTACTGGCTACTGGAGCACATTATGCTGCCTCCATGCCTGGCAGCCAGTGTGTTGGCTCCACTACATTTCCTCCACAGCCCTTTAGTTTCATAAACTACTGCGGTATGTATATGGACACACACATTAAATCTGCTCGACTAACTCTGAGAGTGAAGTAACATCAATCTCCTCCAGTGACTGAGCATTTATTACTCAATCCAACTGTTGTGGTCTTTTGTTTTGCAGTCTTACAGCTTTCATCATTCATCCATGAACTTCCTATTTATTCCATCTCAAGTTGCATCGATTAATGCTATAGTCTCTCTTTTTTCTGTAAGTTTCAACTGTTCCTTTTTGGAGTCTTCAGGAGTTTTCTGACTTCCATTTTCTTATTGACTCATTGTACATCAAGCTACTACAACATCATTCAAAGTGTAATGCCATCCCATGCATTATCCCTAACCCATTTCAGTTAGAACACAACAGCAATGGATGGGTTACTGTGTGTCACTAGTACCTTTAGAGGTAAAACATACAGTGAGGGAAAAAAGTATTTGATCCACTGCTGATTTTGTACGTTTGCCCACTGACAAAGACATGATCAGTCTATAATTTTAATGGTAGGTTTATTTGAACAGTGAGAGACAGAATAACAACAAAACAATCCAGAAAAATGCATGTCAAAAATGTTATAAATTGATTTGCATTTTAATGAGGGAAATAAGTATTTGACCCCTCTGCAAAACATGATTTAGTACTTGGTGGCAAAACCCTTGTTGGCAATCACAGAGGTCAGACGTTTCTTGTAGTTGGCCACCAGGTTTGCACACATCTCAGGAGGGATTTTGTCCCACTCCTCTTTGCAGATCTTCTCCAAGTCATTAAGGTTTCGAGGCTGACGTTTGGCAACTCAAACCTTCAGCTCCCTCCACAGATTTTCTATGGGATTAAGACTGGCTAGGCCACTCCAGGACATTAATGTGCTTCTTCTTGAGCCACTCCTTTGTTGCCTTGGCCGTGTGTTTTGGGTCATTGTCATGCTGGAATACCCATCCATGACCCATTTTCAATGCCCTGGCTGAGGGAAGGAGGTTCTCACCCAAGATTTGACGGTACATGGCCCCGTCCATCGTCCCTTTGATGCGGTGAAGTTGTCCTGTCCCCTGAGCAGAAGAACACCCCCAAAGCATAATGTTTCCACCTCCATGTTTGACGGTGGGGATGGTGTTCTTGGGGTCATAGGCAGCATTCCTCCTCCTCCAAACACGGCGAGTTGAGTTGATGCCAAAGAGCTCGATTTTGGTCTCATCTGACCACAACGCTTTCACCCAGTTCTCCTCTGAATCATTCAGATGTTCATTGGCAAACTTCAGACGGCCCTGTATATGTGCTTTCTTGAGCAGGGGGACCTTGTGGGCGCTGCAGGATTTCAGTCCTTCACGGCGTAGTGTGTTACCAATTGTTTTCTTGGTGACTATGGTCCCAGCTGCCTTGAGATCATTGACAAGATCCTCCCGTGTAGTTCTGGGCTGATTCCTCACCGTTCTCATGATCATTGCAACTCCACGAGGTGAGATCTCGCATGGAGCCCCAGGCCGAGGGAGATTGACAGTTATTTTGTGTTTCTTCCATTTGCGAATAATCGCACCAACTGTTGTCACCTTCTCACCAAGCTGCTTGGCGATGGTCTTGTAGCCCATTCCAGCCTTGTGTAGGTCTACAATCTTGTCCATGACATCCTTGGAGAGCTCTTTGGTCTTGGCCATGGTGGAGAGTTTGGAATCTGATTGATTGATTGCTTCTGTGGACAGGTGTCTTTGATACAGGTAACAAGCTGAGATTAGGAGCACTCCCTTTAAGAGTGTGCTCCTAATCTCAGCTCGTTACCTGTATAAAAGACACCTGGAAGCCAGAAATCTTTCTGATTGAGAGGGGGTCAAATAATGATTTCCCTCATTAAAATGCAAATCAATTTATAACATTTTTGACATTTTGTTGTTGTTATTCTGTCTCTCACTGTTCAAATAAACCTACCATTAAAATTATAGACTGGTCATTTCTTTGTCAGTGGGCAAACGTACAAAATCAGCATGGGATCAAATACTTTTTTCCCTCACTGTACATATAACGCACATACATCTTTGGCAACCTGACCCTTGATATATAACCCCAAGCTGACCTTCCTCGCCTCAGTGACCTGAGCTGCCTGTATCTGTACTGGAATTGCTTCTGAGCAGATTACGCCATAGACCGGGGCAGTGTCAAACAACAAGCCAAAAAGAGAACATCCTGTAGGTCTTTATTAGATCCTGTTTGAGGCCAGATGAGACTACAGTGTATCAATGTGATGTATCAGTCTCTCTCAGAAAGTGACAGAGGAAGGGAGACAGGGGGGGACAAGGGAGGAGGGGGGGGGTTATCGGATGGCATCCTCAGTCCTGGAGATCCCCATCTCTCCATCTATATATCTTCCACTGCAGGACTTAGCACTGACTGAGCTAGCCTAATGTCTCCCTATGGAGACTCACTGGGAGGATGCTAGGCTAACGTCTCCCTATGGAGACTCACTCGGAGGATGCTAGGCTAACGTCTCCCTATGGAGACTCACTGGGAGGATGCTAGGCTAACGTCTCCCTATGGAGACTCACTCGGAGGATGCTAGGCTAACGTCTCCCTATGGAGACTCACTGGGAGGATGCTAGGCTAACGTCTCCCTATGGAGACTCACTGGGAGGATGCTAGGCTAACATCTCCCTATGGAGACTCACTGGGAGGATGCTAGGCTAACGTCTCCCTATGGAGACTCACTGGGAGGATGCTAGGCTAACGTCTCCCTATGGAGACTCACTGGGAGGATGCTAGCCTAACGTCTCCCTATGGAGACTCACTGGGAGGATGCTAGCCTAACGTCTCCCTATGGAGACTCACTGGGAGGATGCTAGGCTAACGTCTCCCTATGGAGACTCACTGGGAGGATGCTAGGCTAATACCAACGCTAAGGCTGATGCTAAGGTAGCCCAGTGTTTTTCAGAAATGGTGAGTGGGAGTGGACCGACTGGTGAGTAGCAGCTAATTTGTTGGTTCATCTCGAGTCTCAAAGGAACATTTAGTTCGAGAACCGCTGAGCTATGCTAATGCTAAACTAGAGTTGCAACCACTTGAACTTCAACCCTAACAAGGTCAGCAGGGATTGTGGTTAGTCAACACGCAGGCTCCATTTTGTTCGACAAGGGCAAATAAAAAAATTATAATAATAATAATAATAAATAAAAAAGTGTATATCCTCCCGTACCACCACCACCCACCATTGCCCTACCCTTTAACAATGCACTGTGAAATCAACAATGTCTGAAATCCCACATTAACTACTAGTAGCAGTTTTTACAATGCTGTAACTCCTACAGATGGAAAGGAAAAGGCTTTCTCTTTTTACTGCTTCAGGGTTTTGTCTAGAGTCCTGAGTCATGACATTGAAAAGACTGCAGAGGGAAGGCCAAAATATGTAAGACTGTGTAGTAGAGTTATAGCTACCTTCTGAGAAGAGAGAAAACTCTGTCTACTAAGTATGGTGTTGGACTCTCTCAGCAGATATAAAAATAATCAAACTCATCAAAAAGTATGAATCTACATAATCGAATGTGCAGTGCAGCAAATCATGGTACTTTTACTCAAATCCAACTAACCCATGATGGCAATATTAATAGCAGGCTACCTGCAGTGAAAACAAAAAGCCCTAAAAACCTCATTACCTGGCACGTGAACACACACACACACACACACACACACACACACACACACACACACACACACACACCTCCCAGACGAATTAGCCTGCCCTGCCTTGGTAGAAACACAGCTGTCCCATCTACTCTGCTTATCTCCGGGTCAAAGGCCAACCTTTTTTTTATTACACAATCCCTCTGTGGCTATAAAGCCCCCCATTCAGAGACTTGTCCCGAAGCCACTCCTGCGTTGTCTTGGCTGTGTGCTTAGGGTTGTTGTCCTGTTGGAAGGTGAACCTTCGCCCCAGTCTGAGATCCTGAGCGCTCTGGAGCAGGTTTTCATCAAGGATCTCTCTGTACTTTGCTCCGTCCATCTTTCCCTCAATCCCCACAGCATGATGCTGCCACCACCATGCTTCACCGTAGGGCTGGTGCCAGGTTTCCTCACGCCGTGACACTTGGCATTCAGGCCAAAGAGTTCAATCTTGGTTTCATCAGACCAGAGAATCTTGTTTCTCATGGTCTGAGAGTCTTTAGGTGCCATTTGGCAAACTCCAAGCAGGCTGTCTTGTGCCATTTACTGAGGAGTGGCTTCCATCTGGCCACATTACCATAAAGGCCTGATTGGTGGAGTGCTGCAGAGATGGTTGTCTTTCTGGAAGATTCTCCCATCTCCACAGAGGAACTCTAGAGCTCTGTCAAAGTGACCATCGGGTTCTTGGTCACCTCCCTGACCAAGGCCCTTCTCCCCCAATTGCTCAGGTTGGCCAGGCGGCCAGCTCTAGGAAGAGTCTTGGTGGTTCCAAACTTCTTCCATTTAAGAATGATGGAGGCCACTGTGTTCTTGAGAACCTTCAATGCTGCAGAAATGCTTTGGTACCCTTCCCCAGATCTGTGCCTCGACACAATCCTGTCTCAGAGCTCTACGGACAATTCCTTCGACCTCATGGCTTGGTTTTTGCTCTGACATGCACTGTCAACTGTGGGACCTTATATAGACAGGTGTGTGCCTTTCCAAATCATGTCCAATCAATTGAATTTACCACAGGTGGACTCCAATTAAGTAGAAACATTATTAGGTATTGTGAGTAGATTGATGAGGAAATTGTTTAATTTAACCCATTTTAGAATAAGGCTGTAACGTAACAAAATGTGGAAAAAGTCAAGGGGTCTGAATACTTTCCGAATGCACTGTATGACATCCTATTTCTGTGCATTTCTCTCTCTCCGTCTCTCTCTCTCTCACACACACAAAACAAATAGAAGACAAAACACACACACACAGTCTGCATCTGATGATTGGCATGTTAGGTGTACCTCCAGTTGGATGCAGGTGGCATTTGAGAAAGCTGGCACAGTAGTAGAACAGATGCTAGGACTGTGCAAGCCATTACCTGCAGACTGCACACACACAGAGAAGAGATCCTCCCACTGAAAGGTTATTAATCCTGGAGGGACTCACCCACCATCGTCTTCAGAAAATGAGATCTCTGACAAGCTGCTTAAATACCAGTCCCTCGTGTCACGCCTGAACAGCCCTGGATATCAGTTCAAGCTTTCTGTGGTGATATTGGGACGTCTGGACCATGTTCACAGTCTCACAGTACCTTCCTTCAGTGTGATAGTGTGTGAGAGTGTGTGAGTGTGTGAGTGTGTGAGTGTGTGAGTGTGTGAGTGTGTGAGTGTGTGAGTGTGTGAGTGTGTGAGTGTGTGAGAGAGAGAGAGAGAGAGAGAGAGAGAGAGAGAGAGAGAGAGAGAGAGAGAGAGAGAGAGAGAGAGAGAGAGAGAGAGAGAGAGAGAGAGAGAGAGAGAGAGAGAGAGAGAGAGAGAGAGAGAGAGAGAGAGAGAGAGAGAGAGAGAGAGAGAGAGAGAGAGAGAGAGAGAGAGAGAGAATACCAGAGGGGTATACTACGATTGAAGCTAGACCTACACAGGGTTTTCTAAAGCTAGCCAGCTTCAGTTAGCTTCACATTCCAGGTCAGGCTTCATCCATACTATGACGGTGCATATTGCTCATCCGCCTGCCGCTAATTCTAGCAGGCTTGTAAACTGCGCGTGCATGTTACACTTGGCTAGTTGAAACATCAATCCATGGGTGAGTCAGTGCCACATTTTTACGAGCACCTTTTTTTCTCACTACTATCGATAAATGATTTGTAATTAAGTCATACACAAGTTTTACTGTGTGTTAAGTTTCAAATGCATTCTGACATTTCTCAATCCAAGATGGCGAAGTAGTGCAGTTCTGTTTTTGTCGTGTGTCTGTAAATAGCCTGTAAATACCCTGTTTTTTTTGTATTTTTCATACATATTTCCCTATCAGACTTTTCATCCTTCTACAAAATATACTTTCCTGCAACCCGCCTCACTCAATGTGGAACGGATTCTATTATTGACTTACCTTTTATCTAGAATCTCCAGTTGAAACTAGCTAGCCAGCTAACTAGCTACTTGCTATTAGCCACAGTTAGCGGTATTTCACCCAGAACATTGGATTTTTTTTCTGCTGGATTAATTTAATCACTGGATATTAATCACTGGATATTCGCCAGTCTGCACAGCGTTATCGACCCAGAACATATCAGTTTTTCTGCCGGAATCACTGAATCACTGGAGCTTTAACTCCGGATTCATCGCTACCAGCTAGCTTCAACTAAATGGACGCTGTGGTCTGGCTAATCATCCTGAGCTAGGCCCATCTCCCGGCTATCTACCTCTCTGTCAACCGGACGGGACCACCTAGTGTTGACACGGAGCCCCGCCGATCCTACACGACTGGTCTGCCGACGAAATCGTCTGATGTGGTTACGACGACGTCGACCACGAAGATTCCATCTGCTAGCCCCGGCCCGCTAGCACACGCTAGCCGTGGCCTCTTACCTGCTAGTGCTTTAGCAGCCTCCGAACTATCCTATTGCTGTTCACTGGACCTTATGATAACTCAGCTATACAGCTGATGTCTGCTGGACTGTTCCTTTTTACGGTACTACATCCTGTTTATGTTTAGCCTCAGCCCAAACATGGTTAGCTTATTGTTGTTTCGGTTATTTCTAATTGTACTATTTCACTGTAGATCCCCCAGCCCAGCTAAACCTGCCTTAGATAGCTCCTTTGTCCCACCCCCATACACGCAGAGACCGACTCAATTGGTGCCTCTAGTGATACTATCTCTTTCATTGTTACCCAACGCTTAGGTTTACCCCCACTTTACTCATATCCTTCCATATCCTTGTCTGTACATAATGCCCTGAATCTTTTCTACAACACCCGGAAATCTGCCCCTTTATTCTATGTACCCAACGCACTAGAAGACCAGTTCTTAAAGCCTTTAGCCGTATCCTTATTCTAGTCCTCCTCTGTTCCTCTGGTGATGTAGAGGCTAACCCAGGCCCTGCAGCCCTCAGTATCACTCCTACTCCCCAGGCGCTATCATTTGCTGACTTCTGTAATCGCAAAAGTCTTGGTTTCTTGCACGTAAACATCAGAAGTCTACTTCCTAAGTTTGAGTTATTCACTGCGTTAGCACACTCCGCCAACCCTGATGTTCTAGCAGTGTCTGAATCCTGGCTCAGGAAGGCCACCAAAAATTCTGAAATTTCCATCCCCAAATATAACATTTTCCGTCTAGATAGAACTGCCAAAGGGGGTGGAGTTGCAATCTACTGTAGAGATAGCCTGCAGAGCTCTATCATACTATCCAGGTCTGTGCCCAAACAGTTTGAGCTTCTACTTCTAAAAATCCACCTTTCCAGAAATAAGTCTCTCACTGTTGCCGCTTGCTACAGACGCCCCTCAGCCATGAGCTGTGCCCTGGACACCATATGTGAATTGATTGCCCCCCATTTATCCTCAGAGTTCGTACTGCTTGGTGACCTAAATTGGGATATGCTTAATACCCCGGCCATCCTACAATCCAAACTAGATGCCCTCAACCTCACGCAAATTATCAACGAACCTACCAGGTACAACCCTAAATCCGTAAACATGGGTACCCTCATAGATATCATCCTGACTTAACATACCCTCTAAATACACCTCAGCTGTCTTCAACCAGGATCTCAGCGATCACTGCCTTATTGCCTGCGTCCGTAATGGGTCCGCGGTCAAACGACCACCCCTCATCACTGTCAAACGCTCCTAAAAACACTTTAGCGAGCAGGCCTTCCTAATTGACCTGGCCCAGGTATCCTGGATGGATATAGATCTCATTCCGTCAGTAGAGGATGCCTGGTTGTTCCTTAAAAGTAATTTCCTCTCAATCTTAAATAAACATGCCCCATTCAAAAAATACAGAACTAAGAACCGATATAGCCCCTGGTTCTCCTCAGACTTGACTGCCCTTGACCAGCACAAAAACATCCTGTGGCGTACTGCATTAGCATCAAATAGCCCCCGCGATATGCAACTTTTCAGGGAAGTTAGGAACCAATATACACAAGCAGTCAGGAAAGCAAAGGCAAACTTTTTCAAACAGAAATTTGCATCCTGTAGCACTAACTCCAAAAAGTTTTGGGACACTGTAAAGTCCATGGAGAATAAGAGCACTTCCTCCCAGTTGCCCACTGCACTGAGGCTAGGAAACACTATCACCACCGATAAATCTACAATAATCGAGAATTTCAACAAGCATTTTGCTACAGCTGGCCATCACTACCCCGGCCACCAACTCTGCACCCTCCGCTGAAACTTGCCCATTCCCCCCCCCGCTTCTCCTTCACACAAATTCAGACAGCTGACGTTTTGAAAGAGCTGCAAAATCTGGACCCCTACAAATCAGCTGGGCTAGACAATCTGGACCCTTTCTTTCTAAAACTAGCCGCCGAAATTGTCGCAACCCCTATTACTAGTCTGTTCAACCTCTCTTTCATAACGTCTGAGATCCCCAGAGATTGGAAAGCTGCCGCGGTCATCCCCCTCTTCAAAGGGGGTGACACTCTAGATCCAAACTGCTACAGACCTATATCCATCCTGCCCTGCCTTTCGAAAGTATTTGAAAGCCAAGTTAACAAACAGATCACCGACCATTTCGAATACCACTGTACCTTCTCCGCTATGCAATCCGGTTTCGAGCTGGTCATGGGTGCACTTCAGCCACGCTCAAGGTCCTAAACGATATTATAACCGCGATTGATAATAGACAGTACTGTGCAGCCGTCTTCATCGACCTGGCCAAGGCTTTCGACTCTGTCAACCACCGCATTCTTATTGGCAGACTAAATAGCCTTGGTTTCTCAAATGACTGCCTCGCCTGGTTCACCAACTACTTCTCAGATAGAGTTCAGTGTGTCAAATCGGAGGGCCTGTTGTCTGGACCTATGGCAGTCTCTATGGGGGTGCCACAGGGTTCAATTCTTGGGCCGACACTTTTCTCCGTGTATATCAATGATGTCGCTCTTGCTGCTGGTGACTCTCAGATCCACCTCTACGCAGACGACACCATTTTGTATACATCTGGCCCTTCATTGGACACTGTGTTAACAAACCTCCAAACGAGCTTCAATGCCATACAACACTCCTTCAGTAGCCTCCAACTGCTCTTAAACACTAGTAAAACTAAATGCATGCTTTTCAATCGAACGCTGCTGGCACCCGCCCACCCGACTAGAATCACCACTCTTGACGGGTCTGACCTAGAGTATGTGGACAACTACAAATACCTAGGTGTCTGGTTAGACTGTAAACTCTCCTTCCAGACTCACATAAAGAATCTCCAATCCAAAGTTAAATCTAGAATCGGCTTCCTATTTCGCAACAAAGCCTCCTTCACTCATGCTGCCAAACATGCCCTCGTAAAACTGACTATCCTACCGATCCTTGACTTCGGCGATGTCATTTACAAAATAGCCTCCAACACTCTACTCAGCAAATTGGATGTAGTCTATCACAGTGCCATCCGTTTTGTCTCCAAAGCCCCATACGCTACCCACCACTGTGACCTGTACGCTCTTGTTGGCTGGTCCTCACTACATGTTCGTCGTCAAACCCACTGGCTCCAGGCCATCTATAAATCACTGCTAGGCAAATCCCCGCCTTATCTTAGCTCATTGGTCACCATAGCAGCACCCACCCGTAGTCTGCGCTCCAGCAGGTATATCTCACTGGTCATTCCCAAAGCCAACACCTCCTTTGGCCGCCATTCCTTCCAGTTCTCTGCTGCCAATGACTGGAACGAATTGCAAAAATCTCTGAAGCTGGAGACTCTTATCTCCCTCACTAACTTTAAGCATCAGTTGTCAGAGCACCTTACCGATCACTGCACCTGTACACAGCCCATCTGAAATTAGCCCACCCAACTACCTCATCCCTATATTGTTATTTATTTTGCTCTTTTGCACCCCAGTATCTCTATTTGCACATAATCTCTTGCACATCTAGCATTCCAGTGTTAATACTATTGTAATTATTTTGCACTATAGCCTATTTATTGCCTTACCTCCATAACTTGCTACATTTGCACACACTGTATATATATTTTCTGTTGTATTTTTGACTTTATGTTTTTTACCCCATATGTACCTCTGTGTTGTTTTTATCGCACTGCTTTGCTTTATCTTGGCCAGGTCGCAGTTGTAAATGAGAACTTGTTCTCAACTGGCTTACCTGGTTAAATAAAGGTGAAATAAAATAAATAAATAACATGCATTTTTAACACACAAATAAACATTTGAAATATTGAATCCGTCGTCTTCCTCAAATGAAGGGGATGATGACGCATTCTTTTTTGCGAGAGGGAGGGAATCTGATGTCATTGGTCCTCATCTCACGGCTCAGACACTTCATTCAGGATAAATGGAGTTAGCCCCGGGTGCAGGTTAGTTCTGAAGGATTCGTTGCTATAGAAATGTACCTGGCTAAAAAGGTGAGCCACTTTCATGGTGCCGGTTATCCAGAGTTGAACTCAGAGTTGACCAAAGTTACTTTGCTAACTCCTCAAACCACGCACATAGTATAGGGCTCAGATTTGAATAGAAAAGTGTTTACTCAATACATTTCCAGTCTCCCACACCAGGAGAATTCAAACCATTTCTGAGAAAATGCCTTTAAGACATGCATATGTATCCAATTAAACAGATTCCTGACCAAAATACTTATTATGATGAGCTAGTTATCTCCCTATACAGCTTGCTATGGTAACATATTACAGAAATGCATTCTTCACAACAGCTTACAAATATTGATCAGAAACTGCCTTTACAACAGCTTGTGATACCAGTTATATCAAGCTTGTAAGAGCACAGAGCAGTGACTTGTCAGTTCTACGAAGGGATAAAGGAAGGTCAACTGACATCGGAGGTGAAACCTTTCTTCCACTGGCTACAGAACAGTATGCTCACTGGAGCCGGCTGCAGAACACTGGCTACAGAACATTGGCTACAGAATACTGGCTACAGAACACTGGCTACAGAACAGTACGATCACCAGAACACTGGCTGCAGAACACTGGCTGCAGAACACTGACTGCAGAACACTGGCTGCAGAACAGTGGCTGCAGCACAGTGGCTGCAGAACACTGACTGCAGAACACTGGCTGCAGAACAGTGGCTGCAGCACAGTGGCTGCAGAACACTGGCTGCAGAACACTGGCTGCAGAACAGTACAATCACCAGAACACTGGCTGCAGAACACTGGCTGCAGAACACTGGCTGCAGAACCCTGGCTGCAGAACACTGGCTACAGAACACTGGCTACAGAACACTGGCTACAGAACACTGGCTGCAGAACACTGGCTACAGAACTCTGGCTGCAGAACACTGGCTACAGAACACTGGCTGCAGAACACTGGCTGCAGAACACTGGCTACAGAACACTGGCTACAGAACAGTACACTCACCAGAGCCCAGAGCCTGCTGGTGCAACAGCACCCACATATGTTGCAATTCACAGGTAACTGTCTCGCTCTCACCCACTACGGCTGCCGACGAAGTGTTGCGTCCCAGCATGGGAGGAGTGTACACACGCGCACACACACAAGACCGGGTTGATCAAAGGGTTGATGCTTGGCTGAGACAGATGCGTATTTGCTGTGTATGTTTTTGGGCGTGTGTGTGTGTTTTGACACGTGCAGAGGCATGAATGAATTATGTTCTCTATGAACAAGCCTGCTTATTATAATACCACAACACAGAATGCTCTGTGCTATCTAGCAGTTATTTAAATGACAATGTGTGATGATAACTAGGGGATTACTAGGAACATAATTAGCTGCTTATTGTATTTATTTAGTCAAAATACATTCTAGGAATGCGCACATATTAAAATATGTGTTCCATCAAGGTCAACACAGTGTATTGGTAATTTAGTAATTACTCCAATTCTTTATAATTAGCATTGACTAGAGCACTCATGAAGTCCTTATAACTTAGCTGTTAAAGGAATTATTCATAAAATCCCTGCACAACTTTGATTTGGGAGTTGCTTTCAGTACATTTTCAAACTTTTAAGTGTATGAAGTAGCATCCCCCTACGATTCCATTAGCCGCTAGTCGGGGAAAGAGAATGCTAGGCAGAGGCTTCTGAACGTTACCTAACAACCCAAATATGTACTTTAAAATCTGTCTGGGTCAGTTGGCAACAGCCCAGGTAAGTAGAAAATCATCAGTGAACCATTCCTTTAAGAGTTTTAACTAATGTCAGTCATATTTTACAGATTAATGCATTGGCAGTAGACTGTATATCTGTTGGCTCCTACCAACGTGCATTAATGTGCATCCCTTCTAAGTGTTAATTTTAATGTTTTTGAGTTTATGTTTGTGCCAAAACTGTTTCCTGGCTGTTTCCTGGCTGTGTTTGAGTCAGTCATCGTTATCAAGTCAAAACAACAACAACAGCAGCAGAACAGCCTGAATGGGATTAACAGATTTACTAAACACCTCTGTCTCCATGTCCTTTATTTAGTCTTTCTTTGTTTTTAACTATTTCTCTCTCACACACAACTTGCTTTTTTAGAATAGCTTGGGAAGAGGCAGCAGAGCTCAGAGAGTGAATGAGTGAATTAACTCAAATGTAAAGTCTGTGAATTGAATGGTGCTTGTGAGGGTTGGAGGATCTGTGAGTGATTTGTATGAAGGTTGAATCTGCTGTTTGGTCTGTGAACTGCTGTGTGTCTGTGAGTTGTGCTTGTTGTGTGTCTGTGAGTTGTGCTTGTTGTGTGTCTGTGATGTGTGCTTGTTGTGTGTCTGTGAGTTGTGCTTGTTGTGTGTATGTGAGTTGTGCTTGTTGTGTGTCTGTGAGTTGTGTGTCTGTGTGTTGTGTGTCTGTGAGTTGTGCTTGTTGTGTGTCTGTGAGTTGTGCTTGTTGTGTGTCTGTGAGTTGTGTGTCTGTGAGTTGTGCTTGTTGTGTGTATGTGAGTTGTGCTTGTTGTGTGTCTGTGAGTTGTGCTTGTTGTGTGTCTGTGAGTTGTGCTTGTTGTGTGTCTGTGAGTTGTGTGTCTGTGAGTTGTGCTTGTTGTGTGTCTGTGAGTTGTGCTTGTTGTGTGTCTGTGAGTTGTGCTGGGTGTGAGTGAGTTCACAGTTGTGCTGTCGGTGAGGACCCAGTCAGGGGTAAAGCCTGTAGGTATAGTGGTTGACAAGACAGTCGTAGTGAGGGGGGACGTTGGGAAATTGAAGGTACCAGGCAGCACTACGGCTGAGGATTACACAGCTGTCTACCAAATGTCTGGCGGAGCTGTAAGAGATGAGATGTCGCACTCCGTTACATAACGCCACAACACTGACAGGTGACACTAACGTGCTCAACTGGAAAACACGCACATACAGTATGTGTGAAAACACACACACACACACCAAGAGAAAGAGGGCGAGAGAGAGAGAGAGAGAGAGAGAGAGAGAGAGAGAGAGAGAGAGAGAGAGAGAGAGAGAGAGAGAGAGAGAGAGAGAGAGAGAGAGAGAGAGAGAGAGAGAGAGAGAGAGAGAGAGAGAGAGAGAGAGAGAGAGAGAGAGAGAGAGAGAGAGAGAGAGAGAGAGAGAGAGAGAGAGAGAGAGAGAGAGAGAGAGAGAGAGAGAGAGAGAGACCAAGAGAGAGGCAGGGTATATAAAACATACCAATAAAAAAACAGAAAGAGGGAGAGTAGAGTGCAAACACACCCCAATTGTCCTCTCATGTGCCACGCATGTTAGCCATTTCCCAGTCTGGAAACAGCCATGTCCACAACACAAACTGTATCTACACATCCAACTCAGACACATGCCCTTTAAGCCCCTGGTTATACACAGTACCATGGTGAATATAGAACTCTCAGGGGTGAATATAGAACTGTCAGGGGTGAATATAGAACTGTCAGGGGTGAATATAGAACTGTCAGGGGTGAATATAGAACTGTCAGCAGTGAATATAGAACTGTCAGGGGTGAATATAGAACTGTCAGCAGTGAATATAGAACTGTCAGGGGTGAATATAGAACTGTCAGCAGTGAATATAGAACTGTCAGGGGTGAATATAGAACTGTCAGCAGTGAATATAGAACTGTCAGGGGTGAATATAGAACTGTCAGGGGTGAATATAGAACTGTCAGCAGTGAATATAGAACTGTCAGGGGTGAATATAGAACTGTCAGGGGTGAATATAGAACTGTCAGCTGTGAATATAGAACTGTCAGCAATGAATATAGAAATGTCAGGGGTGAATACAGAACTGTCAGGGGTGAATATAGAACTGTCAGGGGTAAATATATAACTGGCAGGGGTGAATATAGAACTGTCAGGGGTGAATATAGAACTGTCAGCAGTGAATATAGAACTGTCAGGGGTGAATATAGAACTGTCAGGGGTGAATATAGAACTGTCAGGGGTAAATATAGAACTGTCAGGGGTGAATATAGAACTGTCAGCAGTGAATATAGAACAGTCAGCAGTGAATATCGAACTGTCAGGGGTGAATATAGAACTGTCAGGGGTGAATATAGAACTGTCAGGGGTGAATATAGAACTGTCAGGCCCTTTAAGCCTGATCCCTCCCAGGGCCAGAGGGCTTAGAGCTTCGCTGGGGTCTTTGGAAAGAAAAAGGCTTCATATTAAAAGAGAATAGGAGGGGAAGTTGGCTGCTACCACGTCAGAGAAATCAGGAGAGAACAGAGGAAGTTGTGCAGGGCGCGCACGCACGCACATACACACACACACACACACACACGCATACACACACACACACACACGCATACACACACACACACACACACACTCTCCCTCTCTCCTTTAAACTTACAACAAAGGACTTGTAACAAATCCTTTGTTGAGTGAAAGCCCGAAGAGCCGAGGTGCGTGTGCACTGAACGGGATCTGAAAAGTGTGTGCGTGCGTACATGTGCGGGTTTGGTTGAGCATCAAGCAGGTTTTGAGAGGTGTGTTTGTGGCAGTGTTAGAGAGTACAGGGTCTCAGGTGTGAGTGGGTCTGCTAGGTCCGCTCTATGATGTGATTAGGGGAGACAGACAGGTCCTCTGATCTGTTCTGATGGATTCTCTGTCTGGCCCGGAGGTTCCGCCACCTCCACTCCCTTTACTCTCCACTACACTACCAGCTGCATGCCGCTTTACACAACACCAACCCAAACTGCACTTCAGTCACTTCTTCTGACAGATCCTGTCTTATTAGACACTGTAATTGGTTAGAGCACTGACTGACCACTCCTCCAAACATACATTAGAGTTGACAAAGTCTGTTTAATCATCTGCTGCTGTAAGAAGTTGAAGACAAGGTAAGAGATGTTTTGTCCTGTGGACAGCTGCTAGTTATAGTTCTGCCCTTTTTATAATTAGAGGTTATAAAATAAACGTTGCTTCTAGTATCAAGAGTAACAGGCATCTTCTGACAATAGCGCCGCTTCTTTATGGAGTCTAATTGGAAGCTAGAAACGTATAACATCTGAACAAAAGGCTATTACCGTAACACTTAAATTAATAGCCTGGCCGTTTATTTGCTTTAATCACTGAACACAACCACCGCTTATTAGAGACAGGCCTCAATTTGAGCCAGGCATCTATTTCCTTAATGCACACAGCTTTTGCTCAATAAAATGTTGAAAAGACTACCACACTGTTTACTGTGAACAGTATGACCAGTATAAACATTACAATAACAAATCCATTGCAGATCAGACTTGCAAAGACTAGTGTGCCTATCGTACACCCCCGATTTCACACTTCAGCACCATTCTCTCACTTGTTGTGCCTTGTTGTGCCTTGTTGTGCCTTGTTGCGCCTTGTCTCCCCCATAGCTGCAACGTGATCACACCAGATAGACTTCGGTATTCAACGTTTGTCCAGGTCCCCAGGACATCGGGAGATGCCTTCAATACCGTCCGCTAGGGGCAACTTAACCGTCAAGCCTTTTCAGTTTAACAACCTTAACCCCTTACTTTCACTTCACCCATAGATGTTTATCCCCCACCTGGATAAATGTGGAATACTGAAGTGACATGAGATATTGTTGCTAGTTGAGCCGACCATATCAAAGCACACTGCTTGGGCTCCTTTCTCTTCTTTTGCACAATCTTTACGGTACTTACTGAAGTTCACTAGTAAACCCAGCGTTTATTTCTTTTTTTTTTTTGCTGAAATGTGTGCCAATACCTGGCTATTAAAAGGGAAAGGCGGCTATTTGAGACTGTGTTTAATTGGAGTTTCATGGTATACGTCACGGGGCTGACTGGGTCTTAACTCCATCTTAGCAACTGCTTTCAAACTTCTTCAAGGGCATGCCATAATGAGATCTGGATCGATGCAGACCAAAGAAAAGCCTGGATGGCCCCCAAAAAGAGCAGCCTTAAGATCAAATGAATCCTAACCATGGCCAGCTCCCAACAGCATTCAGCTGAGAATTTCTTTTTGCAGTTTACAGATAATTTCATGCAATTCTACACATTTTGCCATAGGGGTGGAGAGAAATGTTTGCAGTTTTTAATATGATATCTGAGTGAGAGGATTACTAACAAAATCAATGGGGCCCCCCAGTCGGTAATTCGACCATGATTACTACAAATGTAGTTAGCTGGCTAGACTAATTTACCAATCAAAACAATTGGGCTAGCTATTTGGGCTAGCTAGGTTTCCATCCAATTGGCAACATATTTTAATTTATAAAATATGCACATTTTCCTATCAGTGGTGTGTTTCCACCAAACGGACTTGCTGCGGATAAAAATCAGTGCGTGAAGACATAAGCAAAAAAGTGGCACTAAGTTTAAATGTGACGAATAAAAATCTACCGATAGTTTTATCACAAAACCTGTTGCTTTAAATAGCAAATGTGCCTACTGTGTGGGTAGGCTAGTCTACATGATGAGATTATTATGGATAAGAGCGAGAATATTTTTAATTGTTTTATTTTATTTTATTTGTCACCAGAATAAGACTCTCAATATTTATTGGAAAGGAGCATTAAGCTCATCACCTTGCCCTTTCACCACCCTGTGAAGGTCATAATAATGTATTTAATCTGTAGCCTAATAAACTGCATGGTTTCCCGAGTCGTAGTGGGAGGACCATATCATCGTGTGACTCCAAAGTTTACTCAGATATGATGGTTATTATATCAGTATTTGCGCGTAAAGGTGTTTCCACCACCATTATTCATTTTACCGACACAAAAATATACCACCATGTTGAACAAAAGGAATTATCTGTCAGCATTTATAACCGAAACGTCCTGTTTCCATCACAGCTGTCGTGAATGTTTTTATTTTATTTTATACTGTATGACTTTATTTGCATAAAAACTGTAGATGGAAACATGGTTAATGATTGACATAAGTGAAAAATTGCTGATGCACAACCACATTTCTAAATGGCACCTTGAGTATTCTACTATTCTAACCCTCAACAGTAATTTTCGACCACGACTTAGTTCCTAAAAGCTAATTTTTTTTAGAACTCATTGTTTATGGACAGCACGCTTGTTGGTGTTTCCCACCCGACCACCTGAAGAGTTAGACGTCAATCTGTGGGAGTTTAAGCAGTTTATTTTGTCTCGCCGACCGAGTGCTTGAAAAGAAAAGTGGCCTTTGCCCTTCAAAGGCACATTGATGCTTAAGACGAGGGGGGAAACATAGAAAACGTGGCTAATTCAGAATAAGGTCAACAGAAGCAAGCTTTGAAGTGAACATATAAGTAATGACATGGAGTGCCAGTGGGCGGCACAGCCAACGCAAAGCGGACCCTTTCATCAGAACTCCAGCTGAGACGTTCCCACACCCAAACCCTCAACCACCCCTAACCTTGAGAAAACCTTAATCTAACGTCCAACCAAATCCATCCACTATAGCATAAAGCTTCATCTAACATCCTAACCCCAACACAACCAAATCCATCCACTATAGCATAAACCTTCATCTAGTCTTAACCCCAGAATGTACTTCTAAATGCAATGATGCTGTCGGTCTGATCAAGGCAGGACTCACTGTGCTCAGCTGACCCCTGACCCCACAAGTTGACAGGTGAGCATCACTCCAGGAGTGTGTGGAGGCGTGATGTGTGATTACCTTGCTACAGTTATGCTATGAGCTTGGATAGATAAAAATTGGCAGATTATTATCAATGACTTATCAACAGCTGTAACACGTTGTCCAGTGTAGGAAATCCTCACTGGTACCCTAGTTTATAGAAATACGCATGTGAAATGTGTTTGTTTGCATATCCCACTCCCCCTGAGACACCCTCGGAAAGTGGGGTCACAGCCAGGGATCAATAATAATAATAATAATAATAGATTGGATTTATATAGCGCTTTCTAACAACTGAGGTACTGAAAGCGCTTTACATAGTAAGGGGGAAACTCACCTCATCCACCATTAACGTGTAGCACCCACCTGGGTGATGCATGGCAACCATTTTGTGCCAGAACACATCAGCTATCAGGTGGAGAGCTGAGAAATGATATATGCCAATAAGGAATGAGGGGGATGGCCATGATAGAATGGGGCCAGGTTGGGAATTGAGCCAGGACACCGTGGTTAACACCCCTACTCTTACGATAAGTGCCATGTGATTTTTAATGACCACATAGAGTCAGGACACCCGTTTAACGTCCCATCCTAAAGACAGCACCCTACGCAGGGCAATGTCCCCTTCACTACCCTGGAGCGTTGGGATCTCCTTAGACCAGAGGGAAGAGTTACCTCTACTGGCCCTCCAACACCACATCCAGCAGCATCTGGTCGCCCATCCAGTGACCAACCAGGACCGACCATGTTTAGCTTCAGAGGCAAGACAGTAGTGGAATGCAGGGTGGTATGCTGCTCGATAGTGGTATGCTGCTGGTATGCAGCCATTGACATTAATATAATGCATTCACAAAGTAGCAAACTAGTTAATCTAATATACAAGTAGAGAACAAACTAAATCAAGAAGTAGGCTGGCTAATGTAATATTTAAAAAAAAACTAAACACTAACTCACACACAGTGGCAATCTAATCAACCGCAATTAAATAAAGCAAGTCTAATTCACAAACAGGCCAGCTAATCTAACAGAGAACTCTCATTCACACAAACAAGAGCTTATGGAGATTTGAGAATAGAGGAGTAGAAAAGTAGCCCATTCACAGAAGTGTCATGCTAATACCGCAGATCATACAGTAGAACCGGACTCATTCACAATTCTGACCAACAGGCAGGCCAATGGTTCTAGAGTGCCGGAACATTCAGCTCTCATCACTGAGAGGTTAATTAATTTCTTAGCCTTATACTCACAGATGCACTTGGGTCATGACAAAAGGTTTAGAGAGGGCACCAGGTCGACTCGAGGGGGGGACCAAAAAATTCTATAAAATGGAGGGTGGCATGGGCCTCCACATCACCTGTCCCGTCAGCTGGTTCCTCCTCTGCCTCGGCTTAGGGACAGCTGCTCTCCCCGGGATATGACTATGGAATATGAACACAGACTATGAATATGGAGGAGATGACCTGCTCTCTATTTCCATCTCTGAACTCATTGTTTATGGACAGCACGCTTGTCTGAGTTTACCAGCCGATGACCTGAAGAGTGAGATGTAAATCTGTGGGAGTTCAAGCAGTTTATTTTGTCTCGCCGACCGAGTGCTTGAAAGGAAAATTGATTAAGCTTATTTACTTTGCACTTCAAAGGCTCATTGGTGCTTAAGACGAGGGGGGGAAACATACAACATTTGGCTATTCAGAATGAGGTCCATAGAAGTGAGTTTGGAAGTGAACATATAAGTAATGACATGGAGCGCCAGTGGGCGGCACAGCCAACGCAAAGCGGACCCTTTCATCAGAACTCCAGCTGAGACGTTCCCACAACTTAACCCTCAACAAACCTTGAGAAAACCTTCACCTAACGTCCAAACACTAACAACCAACCCTAACCTTGAGAAAATCTACATCTAACGTCCTAACCCCAACACAACCAAATGTATACACTATAGCATAAACCTTCATCTAGTCCTAACCCCAACATAACCAAATTTAAACACTACACCAGGGGTGTTCAACTCTTACCCTACGAGGACCGGAGCCTGCTGGTTTTCTGTTCTACCTGATAATTAATTGCACCCACCTGGTGTCCCAGATCTAAATCAGTCTCTGATTAGAGGGGAACAATGAAAAAATGCAGTGGAACTGGCTTCGAGGTCCAGAGTTGAGTTTGAGGGCACTACACTATAGCATTAACCTTCATCTAAAATCCTAACCCCAACACAACCAAATCCATCCACAACAGCATAAACCTTCATCTAACGTCCTAACCCCAACACAACTAAATCCATCCACTATATCATAAACCCATAACCCTTACCTCATAATCCCAAGGCATCCTCACGCCTAAAGACCAAATACGCCTGACCTTGTCAGTAGCTAATCCTCACACGACGACCCCATCTCAACATAAACCTAGCAACTTTATGACCTTAAAAATAAATAAATAAATAAATAAATAACAAATAATAATATATATATATATACATACAGTGGGGAAAAAAAGTATTTAGTCAGCCACCAATTGTGCAAGTTCTCCCACTTAAAAAGATGAGAGAGGCCTGTAATTTTCATCATAGGTACACGTCAATTATGACAGACAAAATGAGAAAAAAAAATCCTGAAAATCACATTGTAGGATTTTTAATGAATTTATTTGCAAACTATGGTGGAAAATAAGTATTTGGTCAATAACAAAAGTTTCTCAATACTTTGTTATATACCCTTTGTTGGCAATGACACAGGTCAAACGTTTTCTGTAAGTCTTCACAAGGTTTTCAAACACTGTTGCTGGTATTTTGGCCCATTCCTCCATGCAGATCTCCTCTAGAGCAGTGATGTTTTGGGGCTGTCGCTGGGCAACACGGACTTTCAACTACCTCCAAAGATTTTCTATGGGGTTGAGATCTGGAGACTGGCTAGGCCACTCCAGGACCTTGAAATGCTTCTTACGAAGCCACTCCTTCGTTGCCCGGGCGGTGTGTTTGGGATCATTGTCATGCTGAAAGACCCAGCCACGTTTCATCTTCAATGCCCTTGCTGATGGAAGGAGGTTTTCACTCAAAATCTGACGATACATGGCCCCATTCATTCTTTCCTTTACACGGATCAGTCGTCCTGGTCCCTTTGCAGAAAAACAGCCCCAAAGCATGATGTTTCCACCCCCATGCTTCACAGTAGGTATGGTGAACTTTGGATGCAACTCAGCATTCTTTGTCCTCCAAACACGACGAGTTGAGTTTTTACCAAAAAGTTCTATTTTGGTTTCATCTGACCATATGACATTCTCCCAATCCTCTTCTGGATCATCCAAATGCACTCTAGCAAACTTCAGACGGGCTTGGACATGTACTGGCTTAAGCAGGGGGACACGTCTGGCACTGCAGGATTTGAGTCCCTGGCGGCGTAGTGTGTTACTGATGGTAGGCTTTGTTACTTTGGTCCCAGCTCTCTGCAGGTCATTCACTAGGTCCCCCTGTGTGGTTCTGGGATTTTTGCTCACCGTTCTTGTGATCATTTTGACCCCACGGGGTGAGATCTTGCGTGGAGCCCCAGATCGAGGGAGATTATCAGTGGTCTTGTATGTCTTCCATTTCCTAATAATTGCTCCCACAGTTGATTTCTTCAAACCAAGCTGCTTACCTATTGCAGATTCAGTCTTCCCAGCCTGGTGCAGGTCTACAATTTTGTTTCTGGTGTCCTTTGACAGCTCTTTGGTCTTGGCCATAGTGGAGTTTGGAGTGTGACTGTTTGAGGTTGTGGACAGGTGTATTTTATACTGATAACAAGTTCAAACAGGTGCCATTAATACAGGTAACGAGTGGAGGACAGAGGAGCCTCTTAAAGAAGAAGTTACAGGTCTGTGAGAGCCAGAAATCTTGCTTGTTTGTAGGTGACCAAATATTTATTTTCCACCATAATTTGCAAATAAATTCATTAAAAATCCTACAATGTGATTTTCTGGAATTTTTTTTCTCTATTTGTCTGTCATCTTTGACGTGTACCTATGATGAAAATTACAGGCCTCTCTCATCTTTTTAAGTGGGAGAACTTGCACAATTGGTGGCTGACTAAATACTTTTTTTCCCCACTGTATATATAAAACACTTAACTACCTCAATACCAGCCTGACCAAGTACCTGAACCTTAAAAACGAACACAAACTCTCATTGTGTGTGTGTGTTTGGTGGTGCTTTCCAAGACTGTTTCGCACAATTACCTCATCAGGCTGACTCACTGTACTCAGCTGACCCCTTGACCCCACAAAGTGACGGCTGAGCATCACTCCAGGAGTGTGTGGACGGGTGATTTGTGATTACCTTGCTATCGTTATGCTACGATCCTGGATAGAGCCAGGGATTGTCTCCTGGGTGCATAGTTTGTGTGTGTGTGTGTGTGTTGTGGTGGTGTGGTGTGTGTGTGTGTTGGAGCTGATTATGAAATGGAATCACCCCCTCAGAAGAACTGGCCTGGTTCATAAAGCACTTCATTACATCCTGCACTTCTCACCAATATTCAGTAATTCTCCGGGCCACTGAATAGGAATGGTATTTCCTCAAAAGCTCTGCAGGTTTCGCTGACACGGAAAAGCCCAGGAATCACGTAGAAATAACTTTCTTTTAGTACATTAGCATGACTGAGTAGCATGGTGCTGCGGTGCGGTGGCGGTGTTCTGTTGTTCCACCGAATCAAAGAACTATTAGCTAAAATGAATAAAACAATGAGTAAACTTTTCTCTCTCTCCCCACTCCCTTCTCTCCATCCATTCTCCCTTTCTATGCCTTTCTTCTCGGTCTCTGATATATTTTGGGGGGGGCTAATTTGTGAACTTAGTATTGGCTGGGATTAGTTTTGTGGTTCTTCACAGGGAGATGGGATTACTGGCTGGGACTATAGTGGGGTGGGATTGGGGGAGGGCACCATATCTCACTGGTCATCCCCAAAGCCAACACCTCCTTTGGCTGCCATTCCTTCCAGTTCTCTGCTGCCAATGACTGGAACAAACTGCAAAAATCTCTGAAGCTGGAGACACTTACAGTGGGGAAAAAAAGTATTTAGTCAGCCACCAATTGTGCAAGTTCTCCCACTTAAAAAGATGAGAGAGGCCTGTAATTTTCATCATAGGTACACGTCAACTATGACAGACCAATTGAGAGAAAAAATTCCAGAAAATCACATTGTAGAATTTTTTATGAATTTATTTGCAAATTATGGTGGAAAATAAGTATTTGGTCACCTACAAACAAGCAAGATTTCTGGCTCTCACAGACCTGTAACTTCTTCTTTAAGAGGCTCCTCTGTCCTCCACTCGTTACCTGTATTAATGGCACCTGTTTGAACTTGTTATCAGTATAAAAGACACCTGTCCAAAACCTCAAACAGTCACACTCCAAACTCCACTATGGCCAAGACCAAAGAGCTGTCAAAGGACACCAGAAACAAAATTGTAGACCTGCACCAGGCTGGGAAGACTGAATCTGCAATAGGTAAGCAGCTTGGTTTGAAGAAATCAACTGTGGGAGCAATTATTAGGAAATGGAAGACATACAAGACCACTGATAATCTCCCTCGATCTGGGGCTCCACGCATGATCTCACCCCGTGGGGTCAAAATGATCACAAGAACGGTGAGCAAAAATCCCAGAACCACACGGGGGGACCTAGTGAATGACCTGCAGAGAGCTGGGACCAAAGTAACAAAGCCTACCATCAGTAACACACTACGCCGCCAGGGACTCAAATCTTGCAGTGCCAGACGTGTCCCCCTGCTTAAGCCAGTACATGTCCAGGCCCGTCTGAAGTTTGCTAGAGGATTGGGAGAATGTCATATGGTCAGATGAAACCAAAATATAACTTTTTGGTAAAAACTCAACTCGTCGTGTTTGGAGGACAAAGAATGCTGAGTTGCATCCAAAGAACACCATACCTACTGTGAAGCATGGGGGTGGAAACATCATGCTTTGGGGCTGTTTTTCTGCAAAGGGACCAGGACGACTGATCCGTGTAAAGGAAAGAATGAATGGGGCCATGTATCGTGAGATTTTGAGTGAAAACCTCCTTCCATCAGCAAGGGCATTGAAGATGAAACGTGGCTGGGTCTTTCAGCATGACAATGATCCCAAACACACCGCCCGGGCAACGAAGGAGTGGCTTCGTAAGAAGCATTTCAAGGTCCTGGAGTGGCCTAGCCAGTCTCCAGATCTCAACCCCATAGAAAATCTTTGGAGGGAGTTGAAAGTCTGTGTTGCCCAAGCGACAGCCCCAAAACATCACTGCTCTAGAGGAGATCTGCATGGAGGAATGGGCCAAAATACCAGCAACAGTGTGTGAAAACCTTGTGAAGACTTACAGAAAACGTTTGACCTGTGTCATTGCCAACAAAGGGTATATAACAAAGTATTCAGAAACTTTCGTAATTGACCAAATACTTATTTTCCACCATAATTTGCAAATAAATTCATTAAAAATCCTACAATGTGATTTTCTGGATTTTTTTTTCTCATTTTGTCTGTCATAGTTGACGTGTACCTATGATGAAAATTACAGGCCTCTCTCATCTTTTTAAGTGGGAGAACTTGCACAATTGGTGGCTGACTAAATACTTTTTTTCCCCACTGTATCTCCCTCACTAACTTTAAGCATCAGTTGTCAGAGCACCTTACCGATCACTGCACCTGTACACAGCCCATCTGAAATTAGCCCGCCCAACTACCTCATCCCTATATTGTTATTTATTTTGCTCATTTGTACCCCAGTATCTCTATTTGCACATCATCTCTTGCACATCTATCATTCCAGTGTTAATACTAATTGTAATTATTTTGCACTATAGCCTATTTATTGCCTTACCTCCATAACTTGCTACATTTGCACACACCGTATATATATTTATTTCTGTTGTATTTTTGACTTTGTTTTGTTTTACCCCATATGTAACTCTGTGTTGTTGTTTTTATCGCACTGCTTTGCTTTATCTTGGCCAGGTCGCAGTTGTAAATGAGAACTTGTTCTCAACTGGCTTACCTGGTTAAATAAAGGTGAAATAAAATAAAAATAAATAAAATCTTCTGTACCCCACACACCATTCATTCACAACTCCAGGCTGAAGGATGGAGGAGATGAAGGTGATGCCATTCATTCACAGGGCTTGTGTTTGAAACTCAAACTTCCTGAGCTCCTGAAAACTGACAATGGCTCACAATTTCTGTATGTCAAACAATGTAACATGGCTTTATACTACATAAACTCAGCAAAAAAAGAAACTTCCCTTTTTCAGGACCCTGTCTTTCAAAGATAATTCGTAAAAATCCAAATACCTTCACAGATCTTCATTGTAAAGGGTTTAAACACTGTTTCCCATGCTTGTTCAATGAACCATCAACAATTAATGAACATGCACCTGTGGAACGGTCGTTAAGACCCTAACAGCTTACAGACGGTAGGCAATTAAGGTCACAGTTATGAAAAGTTAGGACACTAAAGAGGCCTTTCTACTGACTCTGAAAAACACCAAAAGAAAGATGCCCAGTGTCCCTCCTCGTCTACGTGAACGTGCCTTAGGCATGCTGCAAGGAGGCATGAGGGTGGCCAGGGCAATAAATTGCAATGTCCTTACAGTGAGACACCTAAGACAGCGCTACAGGGAGACAGGACGGACAGCTGATCGTCCTCACGGTGGCAGACTACGTGTAACAACACCTGCACAGGATCGGTACATCCGAACATCACACCTGCGGGACAGGTACAGGATGGCAACAACAACTGCCCAAGTTAGACCAGGAACGCACAATCCCTCCATCAGTGCTCAGACTGTCCGCAATAGGCTGAGAGAGGCTGGACTGAGGGCTTGTAGGCCTGTTGTAAGGCAGGTCCTCACCAGACACAAACCCACCGTCGCTGGACCAGACACGACTGGCAAAAAGTGCTCTTCACTGACGAGTCGCGGTTTTGTCTTACCGGGGGTGATGGTCGGATTCGCTTTTATCGTCGAAGGAATGAGCGTTACACCGAGGCCTGTACTCTGGAGTGGGATCGATTTGGAGGTGGAGGGTCCGTCATGGTCTGGGGCGGTGTGTCACAGCATCATCGGACTGAGCTTGTTGTCATTGCAGGCAATCTCAACGCTGTGCGTTACAGGGAAGACATCCTCCTCCCTCATGTGGTACCCTTCCTGCAGGCTCATCCTGACATGACCCTCCAGCATGACAATGCCACCAGCCATTCTGCTCGTTCTGTGCGTGATATCCTGCAAGACAGGAATGTCAGTGTTCTGCCATGGCCAGCGAAGAGCCCGGATCTCAATCCCATTGAGCACGTCTGGGACCTGTTGGATCGGAGGGTGAGGGCTAGGGCCATTCCCCACAGAAATGTCTGGGAACTTGCAGGTGCCTTGGTGGAAGAGTGGGGTAACATCTCACAGCAAGAACTGGCAAATCTGGTACAGTCCATGAGGAGGAGATGCACTGCAGTACTTAAAGCAGCTGGTGGCCACACCAGATACTGACTGTTGCTTTTGATATTGACCCCCCTTTGTTCAGGGACACATTATTCCATTTATGTTAGTCACATGTCTGTGGAACTTGTTCAGTTTATGTCTCAGTTGTTTAATCTTATCATGTTAATTCAAATATTTACACATGTTAAGTTTGCTGAAAATAAACACAGTTGACAGTGAGAGGACGTTTCTTTTTTCTCTGAGTTTAGTAGCTCAAAGTAATGTCTAGTGTCTTAGATTACTGTGTTGTCCGATAAGAGAGTGAAATCAAGCCCTGTGATTGGATCTATTGTCTGGAGAGTCCAGGGCAGAGAGCCAGGGATGTCCCCTGATTGGCTATCTCTGCTAAAAGACTCTACGAGCCCTCTGTGGTTTATAAAGAGGTCTGACATGTAGCTGATGATGAAATGTATCTTATGGGCCAAAATACATTTCTCCTGTCAACGGTGAAAAGGGGCCAAAAGATTAAAGTTCAACTTTTTTGTGGTGATTTATGACTGGCTGGATTACACAAAGACAACTGCTTCATCTTCTTGGTGACAGCGGAGCGGAGGGGAACAGAAACACAGCGTCCTGCGGGACCATGCTGTCCTGCCCTGCTGTACCTAATATGTAAACTTGGCTGAAATGGGGTTGGAAGGCAATTATTCAAACCACAAAAAAATAAAAATAATCATAATAGGCTTATTTATAGTTTCCTGGTATGAAGGGGAATTACAGTGTGAGCAAAGTATTAAGTAAAAAGATTTTTGGAGGAGCCGATGCACTTGTGATCCCTGTCCCCATTGGGTGCACGTTTTCCACAATCTGTCTGTCCGTGTGTGTGTGCATGTATCTACTAATGTGTTTGCATGTATCTGCTAGTGTGTGTGTGTGTGTGTGTGTTTGCGCGCAAGCATACGTGTGTGTGTGACGGATAGACTTCTGGTGGGCAGCATATGGACCTGCCACTGGCTGGCCCGTGTCCCCCTGATCACTGGCCTGATCACAGCAGTAGAGTGCAGGGCTGGTGTACTACAGGTCAGAGAGACAGGTTGTCTGGTGTACCACAGGAGGGAGAGAGTGAGAGAGAGTGAGAGAGAGAGGAGAGAGAGAGAGAGAGAGAGAGAGAGAGAGAGAGAGAGAGAGAGAGAGAGAGAGAGGTGGAGGGAGAGAGAAAGAGGTGGAAGGATGGGATAAGAATGGTTCAAGTGGTCAGGAATGACATATACTGCACTCCATTCCAATTTCCTATACCCTGCACTTGATCACCCCCTTCATGGGTTTCAAAGCGCCTTACTGTCTGAGTAATGTAATGTATTCTGCTGTCTTATAGTGAACCTGCAGAGGGTTTAAGGGCTTAGAAGTTGATAAGAGCCAAACTATACATGCTTGGAGATGGGGCCTACTACTGCATGCTACTGTATTAACAGCAAGCTGGAGAGCCATTCCTCTTTCTAAACCCCACTCGCACATGCCAGCAGCATACCACTCTGCATCCCACTGCTGACTTGCTTCTGAAACTAAGCAGGGTCGGTCCTGGTCAGTCCCTGGATGGGAGACCAGATGCTGCTGGAAGTGGTGTTGGAGGGCCAGTAGGAGGCTCTCTTTCCTCTGTAGTCATTAAAGATCCCATGGCACTTATCATGAGAGTAGGGGTGTTAACCCTGGTGTCCTGGCTAAATTCCCAATCTGGCCTTCATACCATCATGGCCACCTAATCATCCCCAGCTTCCAATCGGCTCATTCATCCCCCCTCCTCTCCCCTGTAACTATTCCCCAGGTCACTGCTGTAAATGAGAATATGTTCTCAGTCAACTTACCTGGTAAAATAAAAACATGAATTAAATTAGTTGAGCTTTCACAGCTTAGCCTAAGTGATGAGAAAACTATTTAAATCTCTAAACGTCTGTCCTACAGCCAGAACCAAGCTGTGATACATGCCTATTACTTTAGCACATTTTCACTTCATTAACATTTCCCTCAAAGTATACGCACCACGCTACATTAGTTGAGGCCATCTGTCTTATAAATTGATTAGAAAAAATTGCCAGTTTCATTGAGTGCTGCATCTCCTACAGGCTACAGTACATGACCCTGTATTAAGGTCTACAGTGGCGCCCCGTCATTCAGGGCAGGTGGGGCAGAGCCCCGCACATTTTTAACTAAATGTATTTTTTTATGTATATTATTGTCTTTGGCGTGCCTGTTTTGCATGTTATTTTGACATTAATACGTGTCACATATCAGTTTGTAAACAATGTAAAAAAAAAAAATACAATCATTGAGTTAATAAAGCCACATACAAACATGGTCTCTTTTTTGCTTTCTTGAGTAAGGCAGCTACAAAATGCAGGAGTTTCAGCCTAGCTCAGTGCTTTCTGTGGTGGTGGTGCAGCCAGCGGAAAATACGGAGCGTAGGTGTTGGTAATGTTCTCTAGTTGCGCCGTGATTAGCTCAGTGTTCTGTCACTTGTGGGGGCAGTACGTCACCACCAAGTCTAAGGGTAGAGCTCAAAAATGCAAGCCCCTTGGGTGCTGCCATAGAGTTACATTAGAAGTGCCCATCCAAGAAGGCTCAAGGTCATTGGCCACAGTTAAAATGACATCAAATCACGTTATATCTACAGTAGCTTTGATTGGACTGATCATGTCAACATCATACTTTCAAAATCTTAGCTAGCAGTCATCATCATGAATCAAGTCGACAATCTACTGGCAAATCCTTTTTAATCCTGGTTTTATGAAGAGAAATAATGAAGAGAAATTATAGATAAAACGTATCGGTGCTCATCGGCCATTGGACATGAACATTACACAACAAGTTGGAAATCGCAAATTCAACAATGAGAGGTTTGGAAGGAATCAATGGCTAACTGTAAGCATTGCAAAGCAATCACTAGCATGCTATTCAGTGGATTGGCTGTGTGGTCCCAAATCTGGGATTAAGCGTCTCTTTTCCAAGTTTAAAATGATAAACATTCAACATTGGCAATGCTGTCAATGAAGCATGATTTGTGCCGCGCTCAAAACAACTGTTAACTCGGAACTGCGAAAACTTGACTTCAGTGAGTTCAAGACAACTTGGGAACTCGGGAAAAAACTAGCTCCGACTGGGAAAATACGTTTTGAATGATCATCCAACTCGGAATTGTAAATCCGGAACTCGGGCCTCTTTCTAGAGCTACGACCTGAAGATCAATGATGTCATCATGATTCGACCTTGTTTTTTCAGAGTTCCCAGTTGTCTTGAAAGCACCATAAATCCAGAGAATGCCAGACTTTGATGACAAAATGCGCCCACGAAGGACCGCCGCACCACCTTCCTGTTCAAGTGAGCACAGCACAACAAGGTGAGTCCAAAAATGTATTGTATGCTGCTGCATAAATGATGTAATATGCCAGGGAGATATGTATACTGTAGCTAAGAAAGTAATACTAAGTGTATGTTGTGTAGTAAGCTGTTAGTAGCCCATGTGCCTCACCCTAATAATTTGGTATATTTTCCCCTCTTAATATTGCCTACTGTTCTGACTTGGTGGTGTACATGTAACCTATAACCTGTTTTAGAGAAATGTAATCATTGAATATTGTAAGAACTTTCATTGTCTGCTTATATGCCCCCTTTATTTATCCTACGGTTCTGACTTGGTGTACAGGGAGAACACTGTAAGAACGGCCCATGTTCTGAATTTGTGACGATCCCGGCTGTCTGAGTCGGGTCCTGTCTGGTGACTAGTGTTCCTGCTCGTATTCTCCAGTTTCCCGAGGGTTCGGGAACGCTCCGGGGAGCGCTCTGGTTTTCCGCACCTGCATCCCATCAGCAATCTGCACACCTGGTCCTGATCATCACCCTTCTTAGGCTCTGGCCCAACATCCAGTTCCTGCCGGATCGTTAGCCATGAACAGTATGTTGTCAGCGTATCAGTCTCTGAGCCAGTAGTGTTAGTTTTGTTGTTTTGCACCTTTTTGACTTGCTGTGTACTGACCTCCGTTTTGTTCTGTCTGCAGTCTCTCACCCGGAACCTTCACCCAACCTCTGCCTGATGGTCGGCGGCTGCCGAGCCAGTACCGAGACCAACCACCGCACCCTCAACAACCCATCCACGCCACCCGCTCTGTTCCCTGGATTATTCAGCTTCACTCGGACTCTAACAATAAACACTCACCTTTGTCTCACGTGCCGTGTCCTGGTCTGCTTCTGGGTTCTGGCTTAGTTAACCGTGACAGAACGATCCGGCCAGTAATGAACCCAGCGGACCTGGACTCTGTTCGCCATGCTATTACCCAGCAGGAGAAGATGTTGGGCCATCATAGCACGGTACTACAGGAGATCGCGTTGTCAGTTCGAACCTTTCTACCGGTCTGACGGAGGTCCAGAACCAACACAAGTGTCCGGTGGAGGATCCACTACCGGTTTCACCCATCTCGCCTGCCGCTTCTGAAGCTGTGTCCATCCGTGAGCCCAAGGTTCCGACGCCGGATAAGTATGAGGGAGAGCTGGGAAGATGCCGTTCCTTCCTTATGCAGTGTGGACTAGTGTTCGATCTACAGCCCTACTCTTATGCCACAGACAAGGCTAGGATAGCCTTTGTGATTGAGTTGCTGCGTGGTCGAGCGCTGGAGTGGGCTTCAGCCGTTTGGGAACGACAGGATCCCTGCATGGCTTCATACCAGGGGTTCACGGCCGAGATGAGGAGGCTCTTCGACCATTCCGTCCGAGGGAGGGACGCAGCTAGGCGCCTGTTTTCGCCGCCAAGGAACTCGCAGCGTGGCCGACTTCGTGATCGAGTTCAAGACGTTGGCTGTGGAGAGTGGGTGGAACGAGGAGTCTCTGCAAGCGGCCTTTTACCAGGGTCTGTCGGAGCAGCTCAAGGATGAGTTGATCTCCTATCCGGAGCCTAGTGACCTGGACAGCTTGGTAGCTTTGTCTATTCGGGTGGATAATCGAGTCCGAGAGCCGAAGGAGGGAGAAGCAATGGGTTCCGTCCAACCGATCAGCTTCTCAGGATCCAGTCGGGTCGTCAAACTGCGCGGCTCGCTAAAGTTGGGAGGACTTTTAGCGAGCCAGTTTCGACCTCTCAATACCTCTGTCAGACCCCGTTTCCCGGCTACCCTTATGAACAGGAATCAGAGCTTAGCGATTAACGCTTTTATCGATTCAGGTGCCGGTGGAAGCTTTCTAGATGCCGAGTTGGTGGAACAGCTGGGGCTTTCCAAGGAGCAATTGCCGGAAGCCATTGAAGCTACCACTCTGAACGGCAGTAGTCTGGCACGTATCACGATGAGGACTGAACCGGTTAAGATGCGGTTGTCGGGGAATCATTCTGAGATGATTTCATTCTTCATTCTGCCGTCTTCCCATGTTCCTCTGGTCCTTGGATACCCCTGGCTGAAGGAACACAATCCCACGTTCGATTGGGTGACGGGCAAGGTAACGAGTTGGAGCCTTGATTGTCATGCTAACTGTCTCAAGACTGCCTGCCCCATTCGGTTCCCAGTCAGGTGATTGAGGCTAAACCCCCCAGATTTGTCCCTGGTTCCCGAGACATATCACGATTTGGGGGAAGTTTTCAGTAAGCAGAAGGCTCTGTCACTCCCTCCCCACCGACCATATGATTGTGCCATCAACCTGGTCCCTGGAGCTGTCTACCCCAAGGGAAGGTTATACAGTATCTCCCGATCTGAACGTGAGGCGTTGGAGACCTACATCAAGGAGTCCCTAGCTGCTGGTCTCGTTCGTCCTCGTCATCACCCCTGGGGGCAGGATTCTTCTTTGTGGGTAAGAAGGATGGCTCTCTTCGACCGTGTATTGATTATCGGGGGTTGAATGACATCACGGTCAAGAACAAGTATCCCCTGCCCTTGATGAGTTCTGCCTTCGACTCCTTACAGGGTGCTACGGTGTTCACCAAGCTAGACCTACGCAATGCGTATCACCTGGTCCGGATCGAGAGAGGGGAACGAGTGGTTGACGGGTTTCAATACACCGATGGGTCACTCGAGTATCAGGTGATGCCGTTTGGACTGACCAATGCTCCAGCGGTATTCCAGAGTATGGTGAACGGCGTCCTGAGAGATATGATCGGTCTCTTTGTGTTTGTTTACCTGGATGACATTCTGATCTTCTCGAAGGGAACCTTCCGACCACGTCCAGCATGTCCGGCAGGTTCTGCAGCGATTGTTGGAGAATCGCCTGTTTGTGAAGGCCGAGGAAGTGCGAGTTTCACGCCCACACGACATCCTTTCTCGGGTACATCATCTCCAGGGGAGAGATTAGGATGGACCAGGAGAAGGTTAGAGCGGTTCTGGAATGGGCCCAGCCCGGTACGAGATTGCAGCTCCAGAGATTTTTGGGGTTTGCGAATTTCTACCGCAGATTCATCCGGGATTACAGCCGTGTGGCCGCTCCGTTAACTGCCTTGACTTCCAGCATCAGGACCTTCAAGTGGAATCCGGAGGCGGATCGAGCGTTTCTGGATTTGAAGAGGCGATTCACCAACGCACCGATTCTCTCTCAACCGGACACGGCCCGTCAGTTCGTCGTTGAAGTGGAACGGCGTCTGATGTGGGAGTTGGCGCCATCCTGTCGCAGCGATGCTCCACGGACAGTAAACTCCATCCCTGCGCCTACTACTCTCGTCGCCTTTCGCCTGCGGAGAGGAATTACGATGTGGGTAACCGGGAGCTTCTCGCGGTGAAACTTGCCTTGGAGGAGTGGCGCCACTGGTTGGGAGGGGCGGAGCAACCGTTTATTGTCTGGACGGACCACAAGAATCTTGCTTACGTGCAATCGGCTAAACGTCTCAACTCCCGTCAGGCCAGGTGGGCGTTGTTTTTCGGACGATTCAAGTTTGCCCTGACGTTCCGACCTGGATCTAAGAACGGCAAGGCGGACGCCTTGTCCCGGATGTTCTCCAAGACGGAGGAGAGTGGGTCCAAGACCGAGACAATCCTCCCCCGGAACTGCGTCGTGGGAGCAGTTATGTGGAAGATTGAGGAGGAGGTGCTGGCGGCCCCTTCGGACTCAGCCCGGTCCCGGTAACGGTCCACCCGGTCGGTTGTTTGTGCCTGAGTCGGTTCGTCCTGCTGTCCTCAAATGGTCCCACGCCAGCAAGATGGCTTGTCACCCTGGCGTGGCTCGGACTATGGCGTTTCTTCGCAGACGTTTTTGGTGGCTGCCATGGCCGAGGATACTCGGGGGTTTTGTTGCTGCCTGTCCAGTGTGTGCGCAGAATAAGAGTACCAATCGGCCCAGCTCGGACTACTTCACCCCCTTCCTATTCCCCGGCGACCATGGTCGCATCTGGCCCTGGACTTCGTCACGGGGTTGCCCGCTTCTGAGGGGAACACGGTCGTTCTGACTATCGTGGACAGATTCAGCAAGTTCGCCCACTTTGTGCCAATTGCCAAGCTTCCCTCTGCCTCGGAGACGTCCGAGATCCTGGTTAGGGAGGTTTTCAGGGTCCACGGTTTGCCCAGTGATATCGTTTCCGACCGTGGCCCTCAGTTTACCTCTGCTGTCTGGAAGTCCTTCTGTTTGGCCATTGGAGCTACGGTCAGTCTCACATCTGGTTTTCACCCCCAATCCAATGGTCAGGCGGAGAGAGCCAACCAGAAGATGGAATCAACGCTACGCTGTCTGGTCTCTTCCAACCCCACCTCCTGGGTCTCTCAGTTGCCTTGGGTTGAGTATGCCCACAATACTCTTCCTACATCTGCCACTGGGATGTCTCCCTTCCAGTGCCTGTATGGCTACCAACCTCCCCTGTTTCCTTCTCAGGAGAAGGAGCTCTCAGTGCCTTCTGTTCAGGCCCATATTCGGCGTTGCCACCGGACCTGGCATCGGGCCAGAAAGGCACTCCTTAGAGTTTCGGACCGGTATCAGCTCCAGGCGAATCGTCGCGGATTCCCGCTCCCACCTATACCATCGGAGATAGGGTTTGGTTGGCCACACGGGATCTTCCGTTACGGACTGAGTCTAGGAAGTTGTTACCGAAGTTCATTGGTCCGTTTGTGGTGGAGAAGGTGATCAATCCAGTGGCAGTTCGACTCAAACTACCGAGGACGCTCAGAGTCCATCCCACCTTTCATGTCTCCTGCCTCAAGCCTGTCTTCCTCAGTCCTCTGTTGCCTCCTCCGCCTCCTCCTCCTCCTCCTCGGATGATCGGAGGTGGTCCTGCCTACACGGTGCGTCGCATCATGGATTCCAGACGGCGGGGCCGGGGTTTCCAGTATCTCGTGGACTGGGAGGGGTATGGTCCTGAAGAGAGGAGTTGGATTCCGCGGCGACAGGTCCTAGACGCAGACCTCATCAGTGACTTCTACCGCCTCCATCCTGGCGCTCCGGGAAGTCCGCCCGGTGGCGTTCGTCGGAGGGGGGGTACTGTGACGATCCCGGCTGTCTGAGTCGGGTCCTGTCTGGTGACTAGTGTTCCTGCTCGTATTCTCCAGTTTCCCGAGGGTTCGGGAACGCTCCGGGGAGCGCTCTGGTTTTCCGCACCTGCATCCCATCAGCAATCTGCACACCTGGTCCTGATCATCACCCTTCTTAGGCTCTGGCCCAACATCCAGTTCCTGCCGGATGCGTTAGCCATGAACAGTATGTTGTCAGCGTATCAGTCTCTGAGCCAGTAGTGTTAGTTTTGTTGTTTTGCACCTTTTGACTTGCTGTGTACTGACCTCCGTTTTGTTCTGTCTGCAGTCTCTCACCCGGAACCTTCACCCAACCTCTGCCTGATGGTCGGCGGCTGCCGAGCCAGTACCGGACCAACCACCGCACCCTCAACAACCCATCCACGCCACCCGCTCTGTTCCCTGGATTATTCAGCTTCACTCGGACTCTAACAATAAACACTCACCTTTGTCTCACGTACCGTGTCCTGGTCTGCTTCTGGGTTCTGGCTTAGTTAACCGTGACAGAATTCTGTCGCTGTACATTTCAAAAGTGCTAAACAAATAGTTATATTGACTACGTCCGTCCTAGCTCGCTCATTAATGTCTTTATCGAAATTACGGATTGCCTCTTATCCGCTTGTCGTCCCCTTATGCCATAGTTTGTACATCTCAACTGTCATTAGAAACCACATATACTGTAGGCCTTAATACAGGGTCATATACTGTAGGCCTTAATACAGGGTCATATACTGTAGGCCTTAATACAGGGTCATATACTGTAGGTCTTAATACAGGGTCATATACTGTAGGCCTTAATACAGGGTCATATACTGTAGGCCTTAATATAGGGTCATATACTGTAGGCCTTAATACAGGGTCATATACTGTAGGCCTTAATACAGGGTCATATACTGTAGGCCTTAATACAGGGTCATATACTGTAGGCCTTAATACAGGGTCATATACTGTAGGCCTTAATACAGGGTCATATACTTTAGGCCTTAATATGACCCTGTCAGCCAGCTGGTCTTCATGTAGCAGGGGACGCTGTAGCTTTAGCCCCTCACACAATTTACAATTTAATGAAGGACAGTGGTAATTTGATTAAGAACAATGCACCCCAAGCCAAACTGACAAGACATACAGAATCCTTGGTGACGCAGACAGCATAACCTAAGCCTTTAAAGGAGGGGAAAAAAGAGAGGGGGAGAGAAAGGAGAGAGAAGGAGAGGAAAGAGGGAGAAGTTTGTTGAATCTGTCTGCTGAGGGAGTGATTGCACCTCCTCTCAAAATCCGTCATATTTCTGACTCATCCCCAACCATGCTAATAAACTCTCTGGACTGATAACCCTGTCAGGCCAGGGGGAATACACACACAAGCACGGACGCACACACCACCACACACACCACCTCATCCGAACCCATCTAACCAACCCTGCCCAGCCTATGAGATCACCACAGTCAACTGAGTGATGGGGATGATCTGTCAAACAAGCGAAGCCACAGGATACAGACAGGGATAGGTCACCAGTCAGTCAGTCAGTCAGTCAGTCATCTGACGGATAGTAGGGACTGATGGCCTGAATGTAACTGACGTCTGACCAGCCCTACTTCAGCTTTGACACGCCGATGACACAAGTCACATCCCAAAGACACACACGCATGCACGCCACACACACACACATAGCTCTGACCAGCCCTCCTAGTGCTCAGAGAGTCCTGTGACACACTGTAACACATGATGCTTGGGGAGTCAGTGACGGGAGGCCTGAAGAAGGCATGTTAGGTAACTGTCCCCACAGAGCCTGTTAGTTTGGAGGATACGAAACGGAGGAATATTCCCTGTGGCCTAAAGCTAAGAGGGAAATATACGCCGACTCTGTCAGTCTGTCTCTCTGACTGTCACTTCCTATGTTACTCCAGGCCTCTCCATCTCTCTGTTTCTTTTGTTTCCTTCTCTTTCTCAACCTGCCTTCTCTTTCGGTTTCTTTAGTTTTCCTCTTCTTTCGTTCAGATCTTGCTATGTCTCTCTTTCACTTCCTCTCTCTCCTTCTCTCCACTTCCTCTCTCCACTCCCCCTCTCCTCTCTTCTCTCGTGGGACTCTTGTCAGGTAATCAGAAGGCTTTCAGCACAGCCTTGTGAAATACCAGTGGTCTGTTCAGATGAGAGAGCGGGAGAAATGCAGTCTCCTCCCCTCCATCTCTCCTTTCCTCTCAAAGTCCAATCACTCTCAGAGAAAAGAACAGGTCCCCAGAGAGTTTGTCCTTCCTCCTTATTATATCTCTTCTTTAAGGTCTCCTTTCTGTTAAATCAGTTAGTTTTTTTACACATTCTTAATGGTTTTTTGCAATGGTGGTCCCTATAGACAACAGTTTTACATGTTCATACTGTATGTAGGTGGACAGCTGACTACAGATATTACTTTTCTTGGAAATCACAGTTTCTTGCAGTGAGTTGCAGAAAGTCGGCAAAGAGTTGGTAAAGAAATGTATCATTGCCAACACTAACTTTGCGGCAAAGACTACTTAAAACGTTCATAAGCATGACATAAGGACTTATGACAGCTTATGATATGGGATCCTTTATAACTGCTGATAGCAACATAACGAGCCTTCATCAAAAGAGCTCAAGTAAAACGTTGTCCAATCATGACCCCCTAACATTCCAGGTTACACCTACAGCCTCATTATGAAAACCAAAGGGAACATGGGGACACTAACTCTGAAACATGGTCAACCTCCGGGCATGAAGAAGAAGAAAACAGGCCTGGGGTAGCAGTGAGTAGTGAGGTCCGGCCGTGCAGGCTGTGCTGTGGTCGTGGCTGTGGCTGTGGTAGTGGTTGTGGCTGTGGTAGTGGCTGTGGTCGTGGCTGTAGCTGTGGTAGTGGTTGTGGCTGTGGTAGTGGCTGTGGCCATGCAGGCTGTGGTAGTGGCTGTGGTAGTGGTAGTGACTGTGGTCGTGGCTGTGGTAGTGGTTGTGGCTGTGGTAGTGGCTGTGGTCGAGCAGACTGTGGTCGTGCAGGCTGTGGTAGTGGCTGTGGTAGTGGTCGTGGCTGTGGTAGTGGTCGTGGCTGTGGTAGTGGCTGTGGCCGTGCAGACTGTGGTCGTGCAGGCTGTGGTAGTGGCTGTGGTAGTGGTTGTGGTCGTGGCTGTGGTCGTGGCTGTGGTCGTGGCTGTGGTCGTGGCTGTGGTCATGCAGGCTGTGGTAGTGGCTGTGGTCGTGGCTGTGGTTGTGGCTGTGGTAGTGGCTGTGGTCATGCAGGCTGTGGTTGTGCTATCACACACACCACCTCATCCGAACTCATCTAACCAACCCTGCCCAGCCTATGGGGTCACCCCAGTCAACTGTCAAAATAAGCGAAGCCACAGGATACAGACAGGGACAGACCACCAGCCACCCAGTTATCTGACAGATAGGAGGGACAGATGGACTGACTGTAACTGACGTCTGACCAGCCCTGCCTAAAACAGCTCAGACAGCCCGGTGACACACTTTGAGACACCATCAAATCCCGAAGACGCACACACGCACACACACCTCTGACCAACCCTCCTACAGCTCAGACAGCACTGTAACACATGATGCCTGGGGCGTCGGAGACGGGAGGCCTGAAGGGAGCATGTTAGGTAACTGTCCCCACAGAGCCTGTTAGTTTGGAGGATACGAAACGGAGGAATATTCCCTGTGGCCTAAAGCTAAGAGGGAAATATACGCCGACTCTGTCAGTCTGTCTCTCTGACTGTCACTTCCTATGTTACTCCAGGCCTCTCCATCTCTCTGTTTCTTTTGTTTATTTCTCTTTCTCAACCTGCCTTCTCTTTCGGTTTCTTTAGTTTTCCTCTTCTTTCGTTCAGATCTTGCCATGTCTCTCTTTCACTTCCTCTCTCTCCTTCTCTCCACTCCCCCTCTCCTCTCTTCTCTCGTGGGACTCTTGTCAGGTAAACAGAAGGCTTTCAGCACAGCCTTGTGAAATACCAGTGGTCTGTTCAGATGAGAGAGCGGGAGAAATGCAGTCTCCTCCCCTCCATCTCTCCTTTCCTCTCAAAGTCCAATCACTCTCAGAGAAAAGAACAGGTCCCCAGAGAGTTTGTCCTTCCTCCTTATTCTATCTCTTCTTTAAGGTCTCCTTTCTGTTAAATCAGTTTGTTTTTTTACACATTCTTAATGGATTTTTGCAATGGCGGTCCCTATAGACAAAAGTGTCACATGTTCATGCTGTATGTAGGTGGACAGCTGACTACAGATATTACTTTTCTTGGAACTCACAGTTTCTTGCAGTGAGTTGCAGAAAGTCGGCAGAGAGTTGGTAAAGAAATGTATCATTGCCAACACTAACTTTGTGGCAAAGACAACTTAAACATTTCATAAGCATGACATAAGGGCTTATGACAGCTTATGACAGGTGATCCTTTATAACTGCTGATAGCAACATAACGAGCCTTCATCAAAAGAGCTCAAGTAAAATGTTGTCCAATCATGACCACCTTAACATTTCCAGGTTACACCTACAGCCTCATTATGAAAACCAAAGGGAACATGGGGACACTAACTCTGAAACATGGTCAACCTCCGGGCATGAAGAAGAAGAAAACAGGCCTGGGGTAGCAGTGAGTAGTGGGGCCGGGCCGTGCAGGCTGTGCTGTGGCTGTTCTGTGGTGTGGCTGTGCTGTGGTAGTGGCTGTGGCTGCGCTGTCGCTGTGGATTTGCTTGTAGCTGTGGCCGTACAGGCTGTGGCTGTGCTTGTGGCTGTGGATGTCGGATCCCGGATGGCAGGTAATAACTCAGGGGCTTTGTGAGGTGACAGAGGCATGTCAGGTCCTAAATAGATTACTAGTGAGTGTGAAGCGCTGCCAGATCTCAGCCTGGTTCCTGGTCTCAGACAGCAGGTCTGTCTAACTCATCATGCTGAACCGTGATCCCTCAGCCCCCCTCTTCACACAGCCATTACTCAGCCTGAGTTCACCTCCGCCAGGGCACAGGGGAGAGGGGGTGAGGCCAGAGAGATAAGGGGTGAGTGGAGGGAGAGAGGGGTGAGGGAAGGGGCTAGAAGGAGGAGGTGAGGGAGAGAAGGGGTGAAGGAGTGACAGGAAAAGAGAAGGAGAGACAGGGCAATGTAATGAGGGTGTGGGGAAGGCACCTACACAACAGAAGAAGAGGGGAGGGAAAGAAGTGGTCAAGGAAATCGGCCAGTTGGGTAGCTAGCTCCATCTGAAGAGAAGGGAGAAAGGGTGAGAGAGAGGGTGAGAGAGTGATGGGCCGAGATTAGGGAGAGCGGGTGAGAGAGATGGGTCAAGATCAGGGAGAGAGGGTGAGAGAGAGAAAGTGAGAGAGAGGGGAAGAGAGGGTGAGAAAGAGGCTGAGAGAGGGAGTGAGAGAAAGATGGGTCAAGATCAGGAAGAGAGAGTGAGAGAGAGTGGGTGTGAGAGAGAGAGAGAGAGAGAGAGAGAGAGAGAGAGAGAGGGAGAGAGAGAGAGAGAGAGAGAGAGAGAGAGAGAGAGAGAGAGAGAGAGTGGGTGAGAGAGAGAGAAAGAGCGAGAGAGAGAGAGAGAGAGAGAGAGAGAGAGAGAGAGAGAGAGAGAGAGAGAGAGAGAGAGAGAGAGAGAGAGACAGAGACAGAGACAGAGACAGAGACAGAGACAGAGAGCAGAGAGAGACAGAGAGAGAGACAGAGACAGAGACAGAGACAGAGACAGAGACAGAGACAGAGAGAGAGAGAGAGAGAGAGAGAGAGAGAGAGAGAGAGAGAGAGAGAGAGAGAGACGAGAACAGAGAGAGAGAGGAGACAGAGACAGAGACAGAGACAGAGAGAGAGAGAGAGAGAGAGAGAGAGAGAGAGAGAGAGAGAGAGAGAGAGAGAGAGAGAGAGAGAGAGAGAGAGAGAGAGAGAGAGAGGAGACAGAGACAGAGACAGAGACAGAGACAGAGACAGAGACAGAGACAGAGACAGAGAGAGAGAGAGAGAGAGAGAGAGAAGAGAGAGAGAGAGAGAGAAAGAACCAAGGAAGAGGGGAAAGCCCGAAGGGCAAAAAGGGTAGTGAGAGAATGGGAGAGAAGAGGACAAGGGCCCGGGAGAATACCCCAGAATAGCAATGAGGAGAAAAGGGAGGGAGAAAGAAAGAGGGTCAAAAAAATGATGGATTAGGTCAAATGACAAGACTACAAGGCCAGAGGAAAAGGGGATCGGATACAGGAAGAGGAGGCGAAGCGAGAGACAATGCCAACAAAACAATGAAGAGACAGGGGAATGGGGCCAAGCAGTAATCGGATGCGGCAGCGAGGAGACGTGACTACTAGGGGGACATGGAGCAACTTGGGAATTACAGCTAGTGTAGATCCAGCCTGTCTTGTTAAATTCCAGCACTAGAGCTCTAGTCACATCTATCCACACAGCCTCTTCTCTCCTATAACATACAGTATATATAACATATCTCTACCACATACATAGTGTCAACTGCATGCTAAAACCTGTACAGTGAGGGAAAAAAGTATTTGATCCCCTGCTGATTTTGTACGTTTGCCCACTGACAAAGAAATGATCAGTCTATAATTTTATTAGTAGGTTTATTTGAACAGTGAGAGACAGAATAACAACAACAAAATCCAGAAAAATGCATGTCAAAAAT
Organism: Coregonus clupeaformis; assembly: GCF_020615455.1. NCBI lineage: Eukaryota > Metazoa > Chordata > Actinopteri > Salmoniformes > Salmonidae > Coregonus > Coregonus clupeaformis. Next base: position 17,419,546 of record NC_059197.1, on the reverse strand, counting down.
GATATAAATTGATTTGCATTTTAATGAGGGAAATAAGTATTTGACCCCCTCTCAATCAGAAAGATTTCTGGCTCCCAGGTGTCTTTTATACAGGTAACGAGCTGAGATTAGGAGCACACTCTTAAAGGGAGTGCTCCTAATCTCAGTTTGTTACCTGTATAAAAGACACCTGTCCACAGAAGCAATCAATCAATCAATCAGATTCCAAACTCTCCACCATGGCCAAGACCAAAGAGCTCTCCAAGGATGTCAGGGACAAGATTGTAGATCTACAAAAGGCTGGAATGGGCTACAAGACCATCGCCAAGCAGCTTGGTGAGAAGGTGACAGTTGGTGCGATTATTCGCAAATGGAAGAAACACAAAAGAACTGTCAATCTCCCTCGGCCTGGGGCTCCATGCAAGATCTCACCTCGTGGAGTTGCAATGATCATGAGAATGGTGAGGAATCAGCCCAGAACTACCCGGGAGGATCTTGTCAATGATTTCAAGGCAGCTGGGACCATAGTCACCAAGAAAACAATTGGTAACACACTACGCCGTGAAGGACTGAAATCCTGCAGCGCCCGCAAGGTCCCCCTGCTCAAGAAAGCACATATACAGGCCCGTCTGAAGTTTGCAAATGAACATCTGAATGATTCAGAGGAGAACTGGGTGAAAGTGTTGTGGTCAGATGAGACCAAAATCGAGCTCTTTGGCATCAACTCAACTCGCCGTGTTTGGAGGAGGAGGAATGCTGCCTATGACCCCAAGAACACCATCCCCACCGTCAAACATGGAGGTGGAAACATTATGCTTTGGGAGTGTTTTTCTGCTAAGGGGACAGGACAACTTCACCGCATCAAAGGGACGATGGACGGGGCCATGTACCGTCAAATCTTGGGTGAGAACCTCCTTCCCTCAGCCAGGGCATTGAAAATGGGTCGTTGATGGGTATTCCAGCAGGACAATGACCCAAAACACACGGCCAAGGCAACAAAGAAGTGGCTCAAGAAGAAGCACATTAAGGTCCTGGAGTGGCCTGGCCAGTCTCCAGACCTTAATCCCATAGAAAATCTGTGGAGGGAGCTGAAGGTTTGAGTTGCCAAACGTCAGACTCGAAACCTTAATGACTTGGAGAAGATCTGCAAAGAGGAGTGGAACAAAATCCCTCCTGAGATGTGTGCAAACCTGGTGGCCACCTACAAGAAACGTCTGACCTCTGTGATTGCCAACAAGGGTTTTGCCACTAAGTACTAAGTCATGTTTTGCAGAGGGGTCAAATACTTATTTCCCTCATTAAAATGCAAATCAATTTATAACATTTTTGACATGCGTTTTTCTGGATTTTTTTCGGTCTTTGTCAGTGGGCAAATGTACAAAATCAGCAGGGGATCAAATACTTTTTTCCCTCACTGAACATGAGTGTATAAATGAGGGAATGAGTGAAAGACTACTACATGAATTATTTGTCTAAACCAGTGACATCTACAACTAGCACTGTCTAAACCAGTGACATCTACAGCTAACACTGTCTAAACCAGTGACATCTACAAATAGCACAGTCTAAACCAGTGACATCTACAAATAGCACTGTCTAAACCAGTGACATCTACAGCTAGCGCTGTCTAAACCAGTGACATCTACAGCTAGCACTGTCTAAACCAGTGACATCTACAACTAGCACCAGTGGCGGCTCCTGAAAAAATTCTCAGGAGGGGCAATTTTTCTGATGATTTAGGTGACCTACACACATTTTAAAAAAGATATGTCCAGCAACAACATGAAGACAGGGGCAGCATATAAGTCAATACCAGAAGCATTTATTGACTGATCTGGGGAGATGGATTCCAGTTTCTGTGACAGATTATAAATAATCTCTGATGCCTTTGTTATATTAGCTTTTGGTTGAATGTACTGTCGTAGTAAATATATAATGTTATAGCTTGGTCTGACTAAAATCTTGTGCATGACCCATTTTGTGTTGGGCATTTGTTTTCAATCAATGCTGTTCCTATCCTATAACAATGGACAAAGAGTCCTATCTTGTCAGCCTTGTCAGCAGGTGGCCAAGGACAACACCCACGCCATAGGTCTCTCAGTTCTTCCAACTCACGAGTTCTTGCTCTGAGGACACACACACACACACACACACACACACACATCATCACTGATAACACACACACACACACACATCATCACTGTTAAACACACACACACACACACATCATCACTGTTAAACACACACACACACACACAAAAATCCCCTCTCTTTAGGCTGAACATTTGAAGACAGAGAACCCGACTCAGAGCCAATGCAACAGTGGAGGGGACCTCGCCCAACTCATCAGGACCAATCAGAAGATCAGAACTACTAGATTCAACCTACATCATTTATTGTATAAAATGTCAGCACACAATGTTTTCGGGGCTCTCTTCAGATAGCTCCCTAAGAGTTTGACGAACGAGTCCGTGCACGCGATTCCAGATATCTTTACCTCTGAATAAACTGCCTTTATTATACCATATCCACCCTGTCCAAAGTCTCTACTTGGTCTCAGTTCTCCAGTAAACTTGTGATTATCAACAGTACACAACAGTAACAAACAATTGGGGGAACTCACGGGGCAGATAGTAAGGTCGCAGTGACACAGAAAGCAGTTCAATGTCGGGGCTCGGGGTACAGAGTCGCTCTCTTACCAGGATCGATTTTCCCTGTGACTGTCAGATCGAGGTCCGCTCCGACCAGGGTGAAGCCGGCCGGCTCCACTTCTCTGTCCGGGACTCTGTCATCCAGCCAAGTCTCCCAGCTGTATTGGATTCCGCTGCCAGCAACGTTTTCATTATTTAGTCCGTTCGTAGCGGGTATGTACCACGATCAACAAGATCAGTCCAAAACCCACCACTGGAAATCCATGGTTGGCAGAATGTTTGTAAACTAAGTGTACAAATTAAAAACATAAAATAACGCCACTAAGTGTACAAATTAAAAACATAAAATAACGCCTACATTGCAGGTCGCAACAGAGACGCTGCTAGCCGCTATTTGCTTAGTTACGTTCATGGTTACGTCACGTATGACGAAAGCGCGTAAGTGCAAGCCCACAGACACCCATAGAGAATGTATTGAAAGCTTTGAAATTTGAAAAAAATAGATTTTACATGACAGGCTATGAGAGACTTCTGGGCGATTTTCAACCTGACTGAAATCGCCCAAAAACGGGCGGGGCCATTTGAAGCACGACTTTAGCCTGATTTGACATTTAGTGGCAGTCAGATCAGATTACAACACTGATAACTACTGTTGCCGTGATATAATTGATTAGAAAAAAAATCCCTTCCTTTTCCCGTTTGGCAGTGCGTCGCCCATATCGCCCTATTGAACAGGCCGTCCCTGACTAGCACTGTCTAAACCAGTGACATCTACAGCGAGCGCTGTCTAAACCAGTGACATCTACAGCTAACACTGTCTAAACCAGTGACATCTACAACTAGCACTGTCTAAACCAGTGACATCTACAGCTAACACTGTCTAAACCAGTGACATCTACAGCTAACACTGACTATACCAGTGACATCTACAGCTAACACTGTCTAAACCAGTGACATCTACAGCTAACACTGTCTAAACCAGTGACATCTACAGCTAACACTGTCTAAACCAGTGACATCTACAGCGAGCGCTGTCTAAACCAGTGACATCTACAGCTAGCACAGTCTAAACCAGTGACATCTACAGCTAACACTGTCTAAACCAGTGACATCTACAACTAACACTGTCTAAACCAGTGACATCTACAAATACCACTGTCTAAACCAGTGACATCTACAGCTAACACTGTCTAAACCAGTGACATCTACAGCTAACACTGTCTAAACCAGTGACATTACAACTAGCACTATGTCTAAATCAGAGATATCGACAACCAGCACTATGTCTAAACCAGAGATACAGTGGATTCGGAAAGTATTCAGACCACTTGACTTTTTCCACATTTTGTTAGGTTACAGCCTTATTCTAAAATGGATTAAATTGTTTTATTGCTCATCAATCTACACACAATAACTCATAATGTTTGTAGAAATTTGTGCACATAAAATTTTTTAAATAAATGAAATATAACATTTCCATAAGTATTCAGACCCTTTACTCAGTACTTTGTTGAAGCACCTTTGGCAGCGATTACAGCCTTGAGTCTTCTTGGGTATGACGCTACAAGCTTGGCACACCTGTATTTGGGAAGTTTCTCCCATTGTTCTCTGTAGATCCTCTGAAGCTCTGTCAGGTTGGATGGGGAGCGTCGCTGCACAGCTATTTTCAGGTCTCTCCAGAGATGTTCGATCAGGTTCAAGTCTGGGCTCTGGCTGGGCCACTCAGAGACTTGTCCTGAAGCCACTCCTGCATTGTCTTGGCTGTGTGCTTAGGGTTGTTGTCCTGTTCGAAGGTGAACCTTCGAAGCAGGTTTTCATCAAGGATCTCTCTGTATTTTGCTTGTCCTTCTGGAAGGTTCTCCTATCTCCACAGAGGAACTCTGGAGCTCTGTCAGAGTGACCATCGGGTTCTTAGTCACCTCCCGGAACAAGGCCCTTCTCCCACGATTGCTCAGTTTGGCCAGGCGGCCAGCTCTAGGAAGAGTCTTGGTGGTTCCAAACTTCTTCCATTTAAGAATGACCAAGGCCACTGTGTTCTTGGGGACCTTCAATGCTGCGGAACTGTTTTGGTACCCTTCCCCAGATCTGTGCCTTGACACAATCCTGTCTCGGAGCTGCCATGATAATTCCTCAGACCTCATGGCTTGGTTTTTGCTCTGACATGCACTGACAACTGTGGGACCTTATATAGACAGGTGTGTGCCTTTCCAAATCATGTCCAATCAATTGAATTTACCACAGGTGGACTCCAGTCAAGTTGTAGAAACATCTCAAGCATGTTCAATGGAAACAGGATGCATCTGAGCTCAATTTTGACTCTGAAAGCAAAATGTATGAATACTTATGTAAATAAGGTATTTCTGATTTTTATACATTTGCTAAAATTTATAAAAACCTGTTTTCACTTCGTCATTATGGGGTATTGTGTGTAGATTGATGAGGATTTTTATTTATTTAATCCATTTTAGAATAAGGCTGTAACGTAACAAAATGAGGAAAGTCAAGAGGTCTGAATACTTTCCAAACACACTATATCTACAACTAGCACTATGTCGAAACCAGTGACATCTACAACTAGCACTATGTCTAAACCAGTGACATCTACAACTAGCACTATGTCTAAACCAGTGACATCTACAACTAGCACTATGTCTAAACCAGTGACATCTACAACTAGCACTATGTCTAAACCAGTGACATCTACAACTAGCACTATGTCTAAACCAGTGACATCTACAACTAGCACTATGTCTAAACCAGTGACATCTACAACTAGCACTATGTCTAAACCAGTGACATCTACAACTAGCACTATGTCTAAACCAGTGACATCTACAACTAGCACCATGTCTAAATCAGAGATATCTACAACTAGCACTATGTCTAAACCAGTGACATCTACAACTAGCACTATGTATAAATCAGTGACATCTACAACTAGCAGTATGTCTAAACCAGTGACATCTACAACTAGCACTATGTCTAAACCAGTGACATCTACAACTAGCACTATGTATAAATCAGTGACATCTACAACTAGCAGTATGTCTAAACCAGTGACATCTACAACTAGCACTATGTCTAAACCAGTGACATATACAACTAGCACCATGTCTAAACCAGTGACATCTACAACTAGCACCATGTCTAAATCAGAGATATCTACAACCAGCACTAACCAGTGACATCTACAGCCTGTGATATACAGTGCCTTCAGAAAGTAAGTGATTCGATTAATCATTTTGCTCACAATGTAATTTCCCTTCATTTAAATCGAGTAACACCAATGACACATATTATTTAAACACACCAAATTATCAATGTACACTTCACATTTATGACATACTAAAAGGGTGTGATTAGCTAATAAATCAAGCCGGTAACACCAATGACATAAAACATAGGGACACATATTATATATACAGTGCCTTCAGAAAGTATTCACACCCCTTGACTTATTCCACATTTTGTTGTCTTACAGCCTGAATACAAAATGGATTAAATGTATTTATTTTTCTCACCCATATACATTTAATACCCCATAATGACAAAGTGAAAACATGTTTTTATAAATGTTAGCAAATGTATTGAAAATGAAATACAGAAATATCTCATTTACATAAGTATTCACACCCAAGTCAATATTTTGTAGAAGCACATTTGGCTGTGTTTACAGCTGTGAGTCTTTCTTGGTAAGTCTAAGTGCTTTCCACACTTGGATTGTGCAACATTTGCCCATTATTCTTTTCAAAAATTCTTCAAGCTCTGTCAAATTGGTTGTGGATCATTGCTAGACAACCATTTTCAGGTCTTGCCATAGATGTTCAAGTAGATTTAAGTCAAAACTGTAACTCGGCCACTCAGAAACATTCACTATCTTCAAAGTAAACAACTCCAGTGTAGATTTGGCCTTGTGGTTTAGGTTATTGTCCTGCTGAAAGGTGAATTCATCTCCCAGTGTCTGGTGAAAAGCAGACTGAACTAGGTTTTCCTCTAGGATTTTGCCTGTGCTTGGCTCCATTCAGTTACTTTTCTATCCTGAAAAATTCCTCAGTCCTTAACGATTACAAGCATACCCATAACATGATGCAGCCACCACTATGCTTGAAAATATGGAGAGTGGTACTCAGTCATGTGTTTTATTGGATTTGCCCCAAACAAAACACTTTGTATTCAGGACAAAAAGTTAATTGCTTTGCCACATTTTTTGTAGTATCACTTTAGTTCTGTTGGGTTTAATTTGAAATACTTTCTACACCAGAAGTTAATGGTTATATGTAGGAGGAATGTATATGGTGGGGTCAATGGAGGGTGGATAAGAAGTAGGGGCTTTGAAAGTTACTAAGTAAGGGAAAATGCAATCACTTGGTTGCGGCCACTGATAAGGTTGGATAGATGTGGAAAGTTGAGGAATGTGGGCTAGGTCAGGTCAGATGAAGTGAAGAGGAACAGTCCTATGACATACCCACATAGGAGGCAGGGTTTTGACTAAACCAATGAGTGGAACCACTTAAGTTACTGCCAAGCAACAGAGATGTATTGGCTGTCTAGATGTGCAAGGAGTTGACTCTGCCCAGTGGAGGGTATATGTACTTGTGGAAACATGTCTTCTTCATTTTCTGCTTTGTGACCCAGTGGGTGAATAAACTTGGTTTGAGCTTTTCCTAGTTGTCCGTGAGTTGTACTCTGTTTATTTAGAACCTAACAGTGCCTTGTTGAAAACAGGATGCATGTTTTGGAATATTTTTATTGAGTACAGGCTTCCTTCTTTTCTCTCTGTCAATTAGGTTAGTATTGTGGAGTAACTGCAATGTTTTTGATCCATCCTCAGTTTTCTCCAATCACAGCCATTAAACTCTAACTGCTTTAAAGACACCATTGGCGTCATGGTGAAATCCCTGAGTAGTTTCCTTCCTCTCTGGCAACTATGTTAAGAAGGACGCCTGTATCTTTTTAGTGACTGGGTGTATTGATACACCATCCAAAGTGTAACTAATAACTTCACCATGATCAAAGGGATATTGAAAATCTTTTTTTTTTACCAATCTATATATATATATAATAGATGCCCTTCTTTGTGAGGCATTGGGAAACCTCCCTGGTCTTTGTGGTTGAATCTGTGTTTGAAATGCACTGCTCTACTGAGGGACCTTATGTGGGGTACAGAGATGAGGTAGTCATTCAAAAATCATGTTAAACACTATTATTGCACATACAACTTATTATGTGACTGGTCCTGAACTTATATAGGCTAGCCATAACAAAGGGGTTAAATACTTATTGACTCAAGACATTTCAGCTTTTAATTTTTTATTAATTTGTTTGAAAAAAAATTGAAATACATAACTCCACTTGGGGTGTTGTTTGTAGGCCAGTGACAATACAAATCTCAATTGAATGCATTTTAAATTCAGGCTGTAACACAACTAAATGTGAAAAACATCAAGGGGTGTGAATACTTTCTGAAGGCACTGTATCAATGACCAGAGGGTTAAGTTATCTACCGGGGGCTCACACACACACACACACACACACACACGCACGCACACACATACACACAAATATTTATTATCTTTCTTCTTGTGTGTTTTTTCTATCATTACATTGTTATTGATTATTGCATGATTGGGTTTTGAGTTTGCAAGAAAGGCATTTCACTGTAGTTGTGCATGTGACATTAAAAACTCGAAATACATGCACACACAGATGTGATATTTACCTGCAGTGTTCTGTATCAGTGTCCACCTCTATCTGAGGTCATCGACTCCCTCTACTAGATAAATGGCACATTTACCCATACTAATGTTTCTATACCACCCTTACACACACTCACTCACCCACAAAAACACACACCTCCTTGGTAAAGTGCATTTAGACGGAAGTGGAGGCAGGAGCAGAAAGTCTCAATTTGGTGGAAAATGGTTCCCCTGAGGCGTGGACATCAAGATAAACAACTTTCTACCAGAGAGAAACACTCCGACACGGATGAAAGGCACACTCCATTTCTAAACGTCAGGCTAAATAATGCAGGGAACAGACTACTGAGGCGGTGTGTCGTCCGAGTCAGGCCCGGTATGCTATTTTGGAGCTATTTTTCCATACTGCTGTAAAGTTCGGGTTTTGTTATCGTTGTTGTTGTTTGGTTGAGTGATTACCAGCTGTGTCAGGTTCAGGTGTTGGGAAGGTGCCCAGAGGGTTTTCAATCCAACCACCATGTCAACCTTCAACAACAAACATCAGTTGGAATATAACCCTCAACCACAGAGGATATCCCTCAGGACCATTGGACTGAACCCAAACTCTCTACTTGCTTCAAATGTCTTTCACTCTGTTTCAAACAAGTCAATGATGGCTTTAATGATGGCATATGAATCGTCTGAATCAGCATGTCTCTATGGGTTGAAGCTGAGGTCAACCACACACAGCCTATAGCAGCCAGACACAGGTGTGTGTCATACATATGTACCCCTTTCTCATTAGGAAGCCTCTCTTTGCTTTCAACCTCAAACTGTCGATTTTGTGTGTGTGAGCGCGCGCGCATGTGTGTAGGGCGACAGTCTCATATAAAAGTCTAGCTTTGAGGCAGATCCCCACAGGCATGATGAGCTTAGCATAATTTGAATCGACCTCAACTTAGAGCAGACTTGTTAAGGGCCTTGATCCTGGTCCTCCATATTGATTTATCAAGCTAAATGACACAGGACATAGAGAGGAGTGGTGGTGGGTGGGGTGCCAGAGTGGGCCTGCCTGACACAGTTGACTGGACTGAACTATACACCCCGGAGGCCACTCTAATGAATGTTGCATCCGTGTGTGCTCCTATTCCAGATTTAACCCTTTTTCCCTCTTTCTAAAAGTCAACAGTCCACTACTAGGCTAGGGTTAACTCATCAGTCCACTAGTAGGTTAGGGTTAAGGGTCTACTAGTAGGTTAGGCTTAACTCATTAGTCCACTAGTAAGTTAGGGTTAACCCAACGGTCTACTAGTAGGTTAGGGTTAACCCAACGGTCTACTAGTAGGTTAGGGTTAACCCAACGGTCTACTAGTAGGTTAGGGTTAACTCAACGGTCCACTAGTAGGTTAGGGTTAACGGTCCACTAGTAGGTTAGGGTTAACTCAACGGTCTACTAGCAGGTTAGGATTAACTCAACGGTCCAACTAGCAGGTTAGGATTAACTCAACAGTCCAACTAGTAGGTTATGGTTAACTCAACGGTCCACTAGTAGGTTAGGGTTAACTCAACGGTCCAACTAGTAAGGTTAGGGTTAACTCAACGGTCCACTAGTAGGTTAGGGTTAACTCAACGGTCCAACTAGTAGGTTAGGGTTAACTCAACAGTCCACTACTAGGTTAGGGTTAACTCAACAGTCCACTAGTAGATTAGGGTTAACTCAATAGTCCACTAGTAGGTTAGGGTTAACTCAATAGTCCACTAGTAGGTTAGGGTTAACTCAACAGTCCACTAGTCGGTTAGGGTTAACTCAACAGTCCACTAGTAAGCTAGATGGCTTCTCCAGAGTCAAGCAGGTGGGACTAACAGAACAGGATATTTATGTCTGTACTGTATGACTCATGTTTTGAGGCTATTGGTGACTCCTGAACGACACTGTAAAGGTTGATAAGACTGAAGTGGGAACAATGTAGAATGATGATAACCAGAGATTATCTCTGAGATTCTTCTCCTATGTATATACAGTGGGGAGAACAAGTATTTGATACACTGCCGATTTTGCAGGTTTTCCTACTTACAAAGCATGTAGAGGTCTGTAATTGTTATCATAGGTACACTTCAACTGTGAGAGACGGAATCTAAAATCTAGAAAATCACATTGTATGATTTTTAAGTAATTCATTCGCATTTTATTGCATGACATAAGTATTTGATACATCAGAAAAGCAGAACTTAATATTTGGTACAGAAACCTTTGTTTGCAATTACAGAGATCATACGTTTCCTGTAGGTCTTGACCACTGTATAGATGGAGTGCAAACAGTACAGAAATCTACCAAAAAGCAATTAGTAGCCAAAAAATACAATCTCTCCTTGACAACCTTTTATGTATATACACACATACATACATACACCAGGATGAGCCTTGCAGACAAACAAACAAACATTCTGGAGGAATCCCTTTGACGATACTTTGTCTTATCAGTCTTTTTCATCAGGACCTATTAAGGACAGACCCCAGAAGCACTGACTTACACTGATACACACACACACACACACACACACGTGTTGTCACGATATAATAATTTTGACTTTGATACCGATACCAGGTTTAGTATCACAATACTCAATGCCATCATGATACTCAATACCAGAATGATACCAAAATGATACCATGGCAAAAAAATATGGCATATTAGCCAAAGTCACAGAATAGCACTTGATCCAGACAGATGAACTCAGCTACTGCTCTGTTCAATTGTTGGACATTTCTTGAGTTCAATATCATTACATTTGCTCTTCTTTTTTTTTTTTTTTTTACATCAACAGTTTTCAGAGACAGCCATGTATGCATTAAGGAATCAATTATACAATCAATTAGACTTTGTTTTTACAAATCTAACTACATCATGGTAATAGTTTATTTGATTGGTAAATCTCTATTGATAAACTGGGTAAATCAAGATGTAGCCTTTCCATAATACAGGTGAATGCATATTCAATAGGAGTGTGTGCATGCATTGAGTTATTGAGCATGTTTTGGCTTTAATGGGCCTACAGATGACAAACAATATGTTCCCCTTTGATTTGGGACTTATTTGATTGTACTGATCACCAACATTTGCATAGTAGCTTCTTCTATTTAAAAAAAATTGCAAGTAGTGATGTCATTCACAAGGCAGTCAGTTCTCTCTCTCTCCCGCTGTCTCAACTTCTGAATGCTCGGTTATGAAAAGCCAACTGACATTTACTCCTGAGATGCTGACCTATTGCACCCTCTACAACCACTGTCACTATTATTTGACCTTGCTGGTCATCTATGAACGTTTGAACATCTTGAAGAACAATCTGGCCTTAAATGGCCATGTACTCTTATAATCTCCACCCGGCACAGCCAGAAGAGGACTGGCCACCCCTCAGAGCCTGGATCCGCTCTAGGTTTGTTCCTAGGTTCCAGACTTTCTAGGGAGTTTTTTCTAGCCACTGTGCTTCTACATCTGCATTTCTTGCTGTTTGGGGTTTTAGGCTGGGTTTCTGTATAAGCACTTTGTGACATCTGCTGATGTAAAAAGGCCTTTATAAATAAATGTGATGATAGAAGCAATCGATAATCTTTGGGAGAGACGTGAGAGACCGAATAAGTGAATTAATAAAGTTTCTGGTGGCAATCAGTTTTGAAATCAGCATATTTTCCATTATGGTTTCACAAATCAAAGTAGTAGGGTAGTGAATTGATGTTAGCTTCAGCTGTCAGCTAGCAAGGAATGTTAGCCTACAAAGCTGGAAGCTACCGGTATCTTCTTCCATTGTAAAGTGTTCTAGCCTCTATGGACATTGTTTTGCGAACAGTAATAAACAGTTTCAACATTTCTACATGCTGTGTCGCATTATTCAAGTGTGTTAACTTCTGTGCATCATGAGTGGGGAGCTAACATGATACAGCCCAGACTCCCAGTGCAGGCTAGCAGTGAGTAAGTGGAGCAGCCATGGTGGTCTATAATAACATGATACAGCCCAGACTCCCAGTGCAGGCTAGCAGTGAGTAAGTGGAGCAGCCATGGTGGTCTATAATAACATGATACAGCCCAGACTCCCAGTGCAGGCTAGCAGTGAGTAAGTTGAGCAGGAATGGGGGTCTATAATAACATGATACAGCCCAGACTCCCAGTGCAGGCTAGCAGTGAGTAAGTTGAGCAGGAATGGTGGTCTATAATAACATGATACAGCCCAGACTCCCAGTGCAGGCTAGCAGTGAGTAAGTGGAGCAGCCATGGTGGTCTATAATAACATGATACAGCCCAGACTCCCAGTGCAGGCTAGCAGTGAGTAAGTTGAGCAGGAATGGTGCGGTCTATAATAAGGGGTTGGCTGTGCTGATAGACAGGCTTGATCCATGAGACACATTTGACAGAAGTACCAAAAGTAACACAAATTCTAGTACTGAAGCGTTTTTCATGTTCTAGTATCGAAAAAGTCCAAAGTTTGGGTATGCCGTGCAACAATAACATACACACACACACACACACACACACACACACACACACACACACACAGAAGCTGCAGTTGATGCGTGCAAAGAGAGCACAGAGACCTCAGCCAAGTAGCAGAACGATCAGTGATGATGAGTTATCTTCATATTATCTCTATATATTCAGGTTTCAGTTTTTCTCATTTTTTCAGGTTTTCACTCTCAAAATCACACTTTTTTAATAGCAAAACAACAAAATTGAATGTTCTAAGACCACAACAATGCTTAAACCACATCAGGAGATTTTTGGGTATAGATACCCTTTAAAGCAAGTGCGCACCCGCAAGAGACTGTTGTTTGGTTAGCGATGTTTCTGTAGCGCTCATGTGATGTCCAAGATGGCGTAGCAGTGCGGTCGTGTTCTTTGTTGTGTGTCCGTGTAAATAGCCAGTTTTTTTTTTTTCGTACTTATTTCCCTATCACACTTTTCATCCTTCTACTAAATATACTTTCCTGCAACCCGCCTCACTCAATGTGGAACGAATTCTATTTTTGACTTACCTTTTATCTAGAATCTCCAGTTGAAACTAGCTAGCCAGCTAACTAGCTACTTGCTATTAGCCACCGTTAGCGGTTTTCACCCAGAACATCGGATTTTCTGCCGGAATAACTGAATCACTGGACATTAACACCGGATCGCAACTAGCTAGCCGCAACTGGATGGATGTTGCTGTTGGCTAATCTCCGCTGCCCCCGAAGCTAGCACCAGTTAGCCTTGAGCTAGCCTCGAGCCAGGCCCATATCCCGGCTATCTACCTCTCTGTCTACCGGACGGGATAGCCAGCTAACTAGCTACTTGCTATTAGCCACCGTTAGCGTTTTTTCACCATTGTCCGTGGCCTGCACTACCTACCAGCCAGCTCTAGCCTGGACTATTATCGGCCAGTCTGCACTGTCTGCACAGCGCGTTATCGACCCAGAACATATCGTTTTTTCACTGAATCACTGGACCTTTAATACAGGATCATCGCAACTAGCTAACTGCAACCAAATGGATGTAGTTGTTGGCTAATTAGCCCTGAGCTAGCCTCGAGCCAGGCCCATCTTCCGGCTATCTACCTCTCTGTCAACCGGACGGGACCTCCTAGTGTTGACACGGAGCCCCGCCGATCCAACACGATTGGTCTGCCGACGAAATCGTCTGATGTGGTTTCAACAGGCTTCCCGTTACGACGTCGACCACGAAGATCCATCTGCTAGCCCCGGCCCGCTAGCACACGCATGCAGTGGCCTCTTGCTCGCCAGTGTTGTAGGAGCCCCCAAACTACCTCCAAACTCTCCTATTGCTGTTCACCGGACCTTATGATAACTCAGCTATACAGCTGATGCCTGCTGGACTGTTCCTTTATACGGTACCGCATCAGGTTTATGTTTAGCCTCAGCCCAAACTTTGTCACCATTACCAGCTGTTGTCTTAGCTCTCTCGAATAACACCTGTGATTGCTTTATGCCTCTCTCCCATGTCAATATGCCTTGCTTATTGCTGTTTCGGTTATTTCTTATTGTACTATTTCACTGTAGATCCCCCAGCCCAGCACAACCTGCCTTAGATAGCTCCTTTGTCCCATCCCCCATACACGCGGAGACCGACTCAATCAGTGCCTCCAGTGATACTCTCTTTCATCGTTACCCAACGCTTATGTTTACCTCCACTGTACTCGTAGCCTTCCATATCCTTGTCTGTAAATAATGCCCTGAATCTATTCTACAACGCACGGAAATCTGCCCCTTTTTTTCTCTGTACCTAGAAGACCAGTACTTAAAGCCTTTAGCCGTATCCTTATTCTACTCCTCCTCTGTTCCTCTTGTGATGTAGAGGTTAACCCAGGCCCTGTAGCCCCCAGTATCACTCCTACTCCCCAGGCGTTATCATTTGTTGACTTCTGTAACCGTAAATGCCTTGGTTTCTTGCACGTTAACATCCGAAGCCTCCTCCCTAAGTTTGAGTTATTCACTGCATTAGCACACTCCGCCAACCCTGATGTTCTAGCAGTGTCTGAATCCTGGCTTAGGAAGGCCACCAAAAATTCAGACATTTCCATCCCCAACTACAACATTTTCCGTCTCGATAGAACTGCCAAAGGGGGTGGGGTTGCAATCTACTGTAGAGCTCTATCGTACTATCCAGGTCTGTGTCCAAACAGTTTGAGCTTCTACTTCTAAAAATCCACCTTTCCAGAAATAAGTCTCTCACTGTTGCCGCTTGCTACAGACCCCCCTCAGCCATGAGCTGTGCCCTGGACACCATATGTGAACTGATTGCCCCCCATCTATCCTCAGAGTTCGTACTGCTTGGTGACCTAAACTGGGATATGCTTAACACCCCGGCCAACCTACAATCTAAACTAGATGCCCTAAATCTCACACAAATTATCAACGAACCTACCAGGTACAACCCTAAATCTGTAAACATGGGCACCCTCATAGATATCATCCTGACAAATGTACCCTCTAAATACACCTCCGCTGTCTTCAACCAGGATCTCAGCGATCACTGCCTTATTGCCTGCGTCCGTAATGGGTCCACGGTCAAACGACCACCCCTCATCACTGTCAAACGCTCCCTAAAACACTTTAGCGAGCAGGCATTTCTAATTGACCTGGCCAGCGTATCCTGGATGGATATTGACCTCATTCCGTCAGTAGAGGATGCCTGGTTGTTCTTTAAAAGTGCTTTCCTCTCAATCTTAAATAAGCATGCCCCATTCAAAAAATGCAGAACTAAGAACAGATACAGTGGGGGGGAAAAGTATTTAGTCAGCCACCAATTGTGCAAGTTCTCCCACTTAAAAAGATGAGAGAGGCCTGTAATTTTCATCAACTATGACAGACAAATTGAGAGAAAAAAATCCCGAAAATCACATTGTAGGATTTTTTATGAATTTATTTGCAAATTATGGTGGAAAATAAGTATTTGGTCACCTACAAACAAGCAAGATTTCTGGCTCTCACAGACCTGTAACTTCTTCTTTAAGAGGCTCCTCTGTCCTCCACTTGTTACCTGTATTAATGGCACCTGTTTGAACTTGTTATCAGTATAAAAGACACCTGTCCACAACCTCAAACAGTCACACTCCAAACTCCACTATGGCCAAGACCAAAGAGCTGTCAAAGGACACCAGAAACAACATTGTAGACCTGCACCAGGCTGGGAAGACTGAATCTGCAATAGGTAAGCAGCTTGGTTTGAAGAAATCAACTGTGGGAGCAATTATTAGGAAATGGAAGACATACAAGACCACTGATAATCTCCCTCGATCTGGGGCTTCACGCAAGATCTCACCCCGTGGGGTCAAAATGATCACAAGAACAGTGAGCAAAAATCCCAGAACCACACGGGGGGACCTAGTGAATGACCTGCAGAGAGCTGGGACCAAAGTAACAAAGCCTACCATCAGTAACACACTACACCGCCAGGGACTCAAATCCTGCAGTGCCAGACGTGTCCCCCTGCTTAAGCCAGTACATGTCCAGGCCCGTCTGAAGTTTGCTAGAGTGCATTTGGATGATCCAGAAGAGGATTGGGAGAATGTCATATGGTCAGATGAAACCAAAATAGAACTTTTTGGTAAAAATTCAACTTGTCGTGTTTGGAGGACAAAGAATGCTGAGTTGCATCCAAAGAACACCATACCTACTGTGAAGCATGGGGGTGGAAACATCATGCTTGGGGGCTGTTTTTCTGCAAAGGGACCAGGACGACTGATCCATGTAAAGGAAAGAATGAATGGGGCCATGTATCGTGAGATTTTGAGTGAAAACCTCCTTCCATCAGCAAGGGCATTGAAGATGAAACGTGGCTGGGTCTTTCAGCATGACAATGATCCCAAACACACCGCCCGGGCAACGAAGGAGTGGCTTCGTAAGAAGCATTTCAAGGTCCTGGAGTGGCCTAGCCAGTCTCCAGATCTCAACCCCATAGAAAATCTTTGGCGGGAGTTGAAAGTCCGTGTTGCCCAGCGACAGCCCCAAAACATCACTGCTCTAGAGGAGATCTGCATGGAGGAATGGGCCAAAATACCAGCAACAGTATGTGAAAACCTTGTGAAGACTTACAGAAAACGTTTGACCTGTGTCATTGCCAACAAAGGGTATATAACAAAGTATTGAGAAACTTTTGTTATTGACCAAATACTTATTTTCCACCATAATTTGCAAATAAATTCATTAAAAATCCTACAATGTGATTTTCTGGAGAAAAAAAATCTCAATTTGTCTGTCATAGTTGACGTGTACCTATGATGGAAATTACAGGCTTCTCTCATCTTTTTAAGTGGGAGAACTTGCACAATTGGTGGCTGACTAAATACTTTTTTTCCCCCACTGTATAGCCCCTGGTTCTCCTCAGACTTGACTGCCCTTGACCAGCACAAAAACATCCTGTGGCGTACTGCATTAGCATCGAACAGCCCCCGCGATATACACATTTTCAGGGAAGTCAGGAACCAATATACACAATCATTTAGGAAAGCAAAGGCTAGCTTTTTCAAACAGAAACTTGCATCCTGTAGCACTAACTCCAAAAGGTTTTGGGACACTGTAAAGGTTTTGGGACGCAGCCGTCTTCATCGACCTGGCCAAGGCTTTCGACTCTGTCAACCACCGCATTCTTATTGGCAGACTAAATAGCCTTGGTTTCTCTAATGACTGCCTCACCTGGTTCACAAACTACTTCTCAGATAGAGTTCAATGTGTCAAATCGGAGGGCCTGTTGTCTGGACCTCTGGCCGTCTCAATGGGGGTACCACAGGATTCAATTCTCGGGCCGACTCTATTCTTTGTGTATATCAATGATGTCGCTCTTGCTGCTGGTGACGCTTGGATCCACCTCTATGCGGACGACACCATTTTGTATACATCTCGCCCTTCATTGGACACTGTGTTAACAAACCTCCAAACGAGCTTCAACGCCATACAACACTCCTTCTGTAGCCTCCAACTGCTCTTAAACACTAGTAAAACTAAATGCATGCTCTTCAACCGAACGCTGCTGGCACCCGCCCACCCGACTAGAATCACTACTCTCAGCGGGTCTGACCTAGAGTATGTGGACAACTACAAATACCTAGATGTCTGGTTAGACTGTAAACTCTCCTTCCAGACTCACATTAAGCATCTCCAATCAAAAGTTAAATCTAGAATCGGCTTCCTATTTCGCAACAAAGCCTCCTTCACTCATGCTGCCAAACATGCCCTCGTAAAACTGACTATCCTACCGATCCTTGACTTCGGTGATGTCATTTACAAAATAGCCTCCAACACTCTACTCAGCAAATTGGATGTAGTCTATCACAGTGCCATCCGTTTTGTCACCAAAGCCCCATATACTACCCAGCATTGTGACCTGTACGCTCTTGTTGGCTGGCCCTCACTACATTTTCGTCGCCAAACCCACTGGCTCCAGGTCATCTATAAATCACTGCTAGGCAAATCCCCGCCTTATCTTAGCTCACTGGTCACCATAGCAACACCCACCCGTAGTCTGCGCTCCAGTAGGTATATCTCACTGGTCATCCCCAAAGCCAACACCTCCTTTGGCCGCCATTCCTTCCAGTTCTCTTCTGCCAATGACTGGAACGAACTGCAAAAATATCTGAAGCTGGAGACTCTTATCTCCCTCACTAACTTTAAGCGTCAGTTGTCAGAGCAGCTTACCGATCACTGCACCTATACACAGCCATTCTGAAATTAGCCCACCCAACTACCTCATCCCCATATTGTTATTTATTTTGCTAATTTGCACCCCAGTATCTCTATTTGAACATCATCTTTTGCACATATATCATTCCAGTGTTAATTACGAAATTGTAACTATTTTTGCACTATGGCCTATTTATTTATTGCCTTACCTCCATAACTAACTCCATTCGCACACACTGTATATATATTTTCTGTTGTATTTTTTACTTTATGTTTTGTTTACCCCATATGTAACTCTGTGTTGTTGTTTTTATCGCACTGCTTAGCTTTATCTTGGCCAGGTCGCAGTTGTAAATGAGAACTTGTTCTCAACTGGCTTACCTGGTTAAATAAAGGAGAAATACAAAATAAATAAAAATTGCAGAGTTTGCATATCAAATGGCCACTGGATTGATGCAAATAATCAGGGGCGCAACATTGCATTGTTATCCCCCCCTCCAAGCGGTCGGGTAGGAGTATTTATCCGACTGGATAAAAATAAAATAACAATAATTATGTCCCCCCCACTTCTAAAACCAAAGCTGCACCCCTGTAAATAATCATTATATAATTCTGCCAGGTATACATAAGCTACTATATTTAATTGACAAGGTTTTGGGGAAAGACTTCCCATCTCTTCCAGATGGTCATCATTAGCATCATCGCTAACGACTACACAAGGTGTAGCCATAGGAGCGCACCGCAC
The DNA here is from genome assembly GCF_020615455.1 of Coregonus clupeaformis. Taxonomy (NCBI): domain Eukaryota; kingdom Metazoa; phylum Chordata; class Actinopteri; order Salmoniformes; family Salmonidae; genus Coregonus; species Coregonus clupeaformis. The sequence continues at coordinate 17,400,331 of NC_059197.1, read as the reverse complement.
ACACACACACACACACACACACACACACACACACAAACACACACTCACACACACACAGGCATTCCTGTGCCGTTTCAGAAAGTTTCAGGAAAATACGAATCACTGATACATTTTGTTCATGTCTTTAACTTGGGCAAATTAATGATTTTTTTCAATAGATTTAGTTGATTTCCTACTAAGTTCAATACATTTTTGAATATCGTTGAATTCCGTTTTAATGTCTAGATTCCTTGATTTCGTCCACGTTCTCCGCAAGGCAAATTCTATAGGACCCTTGATATGAGGCTCAGACTGACATGCGACTCCAGAGGTTCTGATTGATCTGTCAATGAAATACCTGCATATTGAAGTGGCTCTTGATCTGGTTACGGCTGGATTTAAATGAAGTCTATGTGTGTGTATTTCTATACAATACGTCTGTTTAGTTTGTTATTGCTTCTGAGAAAACTGAAAAAGGTTTTCCTGAGAGATTCCATTGTTAAAGAAAGATCAATGGTAAAAAAAACTCTTTAGTACCCAAAAAACACCCAGAATTTCTTCTTTCTAACCTTCTCTCTAACCTTCTCTCTCCCTGTCAGAGGAGTGATTTCTTCTGTCTAACCTTCTCTCTAACCTTCTCTCTAACCTTCTCTCTCCCTGTCAGAGGAGTGATTTCTTCTGTCTAACCTTCTCTCTCTCCCTGTCAGAGGTGTGGAGGCGCTGGCACTTTTGAAGTTTCTCTCCACAGCAATAACAGATACAGTGGGGAAAAAAAGTATTTAGTCAGCCACCAATTGTGCAAGTTCTCCCACTTAAAAAGATGAGAGAGGCCTGTAATTTTCATCATAGGTACACGTCAACTATGACAGACAAATTGAGAAAAAAAAATCCAGAAAATCCCATTGTAGGATTTTTTATGAATTTATTTGCAAATGATGGTGGAAAATAAGTATTTGGTCACCTACAAACAAGCAGGATTTCTGGCTCTCACAGACCTGTAACTTCTTCTTTAAGAGGCTCCTCTGTCCTCCACTCGTTACCTGTATTAATGGCACCTGTTTGAACTTGTTATCAGTATAAAAGACACCTGTCCACAACCTCAAACAGTCACACTCCAAACTTCACAATGGCCAAGACCAAAGAGCTGTCAAAGGACACCAAAAACAAAATTGTAGACCTGCACCAGGCTGGGAAGACTGAATCTGCAATAGGTAAGCAGCTTGGTTTGAAGAAATCAACTGTGGGAGCAATTATTAGGAAATGGAAGACATACAAGACCACTGATAATCTCCCTCGATCTGGGGCTCCACGCAAGATCTCACCCCGTGGGGTCAAAATGATCACAAGAACAGTGAGCAAAAATCCCAGAACCACACGGGGGGACCTAGTGAATGACCTGCAGAGAGCTGGGACCAAAGTAACAAAGCCAACCATCAGTAACACACTACGCCGCCAGGGACTCAAATCCTGCAGTGCGAGACGTGTCCCCCTGCTTAAGCCAGTACATGTCCAGGCCCGTCTGAAGTACATTTGGATGATCCAGAAGAGGATTGGGAGAATGTCATATGGTCAGATGAAACCAAAATATAACTTTTTGGTAAAAACTCAACTCGTCATGTTTGGAGGACAAAGAATGCTGAGTTGCATCCAAAGAACACCATACCTACTGTGAAGCATGGGGGTGGAAACATCATGCTTTGGGGCTGTTTTTCTGCAAAGGGACCAGGACGACTGATCCGTGTAAAGGAAAGAATGAATGGGGCCATGTATCGTGAGATTTTGAGTGAAACCCTCCTTCCATCAGCAAGGGCATTGAAGATGAAACGTGGCTGGGTCTTTCAGCATGACAATGATCCCAAACACACCGCCCGGGCAACGAAGGAGTGGCTTCGTAAGAAGCATTTCAAGGTCCTGGAGTGGCCTAGCCAGTCTCCAGATCTCAACCCCATAGAAAATCTTTGGAGGGAGTTGAAAGTCTGTGTTGCCCAGCGACAGCCCCAAAACATCACTAATCTAGAGGAGATCTGCATGGAGGAATGGGCCAAAATACCAGCAACAGTGTGTGAAAACCTTGTGAAGACTTACAGAAAACGTTTGACCTGTGTCATTGCCAACAAAGGGTATATAACAAAGTATTGAGAAACTTTTGTTATTGACCAAATACTTATTTTCCACCATCATATGCCAATAAATTCATTAAAAATCCTACAATGTGATTTTCTGGATTTTTTTTTCTAATTTTGTCTGTCATAGTTGACGTGTACCTATGATGAAAATTACAGGCCTCTCTCATCTTTTTAAGTGGGAGAACTTGCACAATTGGTGGCTGACTAAATACTTTTTTTCCCCACTGTATGAGCGATTAGAAGTAACTGACATATTCTATTTCCAAGCTTTAATATTTCCAGATGTCTTTCTCTCCACAGCACTCTGATCTCCACTGTAATCATCACTAATGAAAGAGCAGCGCAGAAGAGAAAAGGAGAGAGAGCGTGTGGAGGGAAAGAAAAATGCATCAAATGGGTTTTAAATTGGGTTCAAAGTAATAGAGCAGTTCTTCAGCTCCACGTGACGCTGTTTTCCCCCAACAGGTAGACCTTTGAAAAACAAATCAAAATGACTTGATGGTAAAATACAATTATTTCCAAATTTTTAGCTAAATTGTTGTCGTGCGCATCTTCATAAATATCAGCATTTGGACAATGTGGCAGTGGGTATTCAAACACAGCAAGACTTGCCCTACAAACCAAGCCTTTACTGAACAGTAAAACAACATAGGCCTACAGAGACAATAAACTATAATTATGGAACATGTTAGCTAATCACATGCTAACAAGAAGACCCTGGGGTTTCTTCATATTCTGAAGACTGAAGAGAAAATTGGACCGAGACAATCCATGTTTCACACAAAGGATTTCACAGACAATGGCAATAGTCTGTAGAGTTAATATACGTTTTGCGGGCAATTTACATGGATCGTTTTGTGGGAAAAACAGTGGACTATTTTCATCACCGTAAAGTTCTGCATGATAGTATGCATTTGCATGACAGTGAAGTTCTATGAATACATTATACTCGGGGAAAAACCTGCTGACACACTAAAATCCCCAGTTAGGTTATATATATTCACCCAGCCAGTTCAGCACCATGGACAGGGCTCTAACTATTCACCCAGCCAGTTCAGCACCATGGACAGGGCTCTCACTAGTCAGCCAGCCAGTCAGCACCATGGACCGGGTTTTACTATTCACCTACCCAGTTCAGAACCATGGACAGGGCTCCTGGTAACTACAAGGCAGAGTGTGGAGTAGGTGTGCCTCCCTCACCCTCTCCACATTCTGCCCTTGAGATCAGACGCCGGCCTTTAACCGAGAACAGAAAGAGAAGAAAGACAGAACACTATAGAAGAACAGTTACCTAGGCACCAGTTTTGAAACTGTACCAACATGAAGGAGACCTGCAATGTTCAAACAGTAACGACTTTGATCAATAAGATTATTCTGGGCTGTTCTGTCTGCCTGCTGGAGTGTAGGTAAAGTTCAATCCCTGAAGAACTTCTATCAACACGTCTCGTCTTCGTCTTTGTGTGTTCATACGTACAGTAACAGTCAAAAGTTTGGACACACCTACTCATTCAAGCGTTTTTCTTTATTTTTACTATTTTCTACATTGTAGAATAATAGTGAAGACATCAAAACTATGAAATAACACATATGGAATCATGTAGTGACCAAAACAGTGTTAAACAAATCAAAATATATTTCATATTTGATATTCTTTATAAAGCCATCCTTTTGCCTTGATGACAGCTTTGCACACTCTTGGCATTCTCTCAACCAGCTTCATGAGGTAGTCACCTGGAATGCATTTCAATTAACAGGTGTGCCTTGTTAAAAGTTAATTTGTGGAGTGTATTTCCTTTTTAATGTGTTTGTGTTGTGACAAGGTAGGGTTGGTATACAGAAGATAGCCCTATTTGGTAAAAGACAAAGTCCATATTATGGCAAGAACAGCTCAAATAAGCAAAGAGAAACAACAGTCCATCATTACTTTAAGACATGAAGGTCAGTCAATACAGAACATTTCAATAACTTTGAAAGTTTCTTCAAGTGCACTTGCAAAAACCATGAAGCGCTATGATGAAACTGGCTCTAATGAGGACCGCCACAGGAATGGAAGACCCAGAGTTATCTCTGCTGAAGAGGATAAGTTCATTAGAGTTACCAGCCTCAGGAATTGCAGCCCAAATAAATGCTTCACAGAGTTCAAGTAATAGACACATCTCAACATCAACTGTTCAGAGGAGACTGTGTGAATCAGGCCTTCATGGTCAAATTGCTGCAAAGAAACCACTACGAAAGGACACCAAGAAGAAGAAGAGACTTGCTTGGGCCAAGAAACATGAGCCATGGACATTAGACCGGTGGAAATCTGTCCTTTGGTCTAGAGTCCAAATTTGAGATTTTTGGTTCCAACCACCGTGTCTTGCGTCTGTGAGACGCAGTGTGGGTGAAGGGATGATCTCTGCATGTGTATCTCCCACCATAAAGCATGGAGGAGGAGGTGTTATGGTGTGGGGGTGCTTTGCTGGTGACACTGTCTGTGATTTACTTAGAATTCAGCATGGCTACCACAGCATTCTGCAGCGATACGCCATCCCATCTGGTTTGGGCTTAGTGGGACTATCATTTGTTTTTCAACAGGACAATGACCCAACACACCTCCAGGCTGTGTAAGGGCTATTTTACCAAGAAGGAGAGTGATGGAGTGCTGCATCAGATGACCTGGCCTCCACAATCCCCCGACCTCAACCCAATTGAGATGGTTTGGGATGAGTCGGACCGCAGAGTGAAGGAAAGCAGCCAACAAGTGCACAGCATATGTGGGAACTTTGAGACTGTTAGAAAAGCATTCCAGGTGAAGCTGGTTGAGAGAATGCCAAGAGTGTGCAAAGCTGTCATCAAGTCAAAGGGTGGCTAGTTGAAGAATCTCAAATATAAAATATTTTGATTTGTTTAACACTTTTTTGATTACTACATGATTCCATATGTGTTATTTCATAGTTTGATGTCTTCACTATTATTCTACAATGTAAAAAATAGTAACAAATAAAGAAAAACCCTTGAATGAGTAGGTGTGTCCAAACCTTTGACTGGTAGTGTATGTATGTACTGCGTGACAGTCTATCGTGTGAGCATCTAACAGACTACAACCCTTACACACAGACAAATGACACATGCACAAACTCTCTCTGTCTCACAGGTGCACTGCACACAGACGCACAGTGTCTTTTTCTCACCTGCACACAAACAATTATCTCTCTCTCTCTCTCACACCACACACCCTCAGTGGAAGCCGATACAGCATATTAGTGTTGTCACGATACCAGAATTTTGACTGCGACACCGATACCAGGTTTAGTATCACGATACTCGATACCAACGGTTAACACAACAAAGAAAAGAAGACGGATAAACTCAGCTACTGCTATCTTCAATCATTGGACATCTTTTGAGTTTAATATCATTACACTAAAACATTTTTATGTATATTTTTTAGAGACAGCCATGTGTGCATTAATGAAACAACATAATGGTAGACATTTATTTGACTGGTAAATCTCTACTGATAAAACTGGGTAAGTCAAGATGTAGCCTATAGGTCTATTCACAATACAGGTGAATGCATATTATTCAATAGTAGTGTGTGCACACATTGAATTGTTTTGCTTGTTTTAGCTGATTTCATGGGGCTACAAATTACAAAAAAGCTAGCAAGGAAAGTCAGCCTAAAATTAAACTGGAAGCTACCGGTATCGTCTTGCATTGTAAAAGTGTTCTAGCCTGTATGGACATTGTTTTACGAACAGTAATGAACAGTTTCAACATTTCAACATGTCGTTGCATTATTCAAGCATTTTAACTTATGTGCAGCATGAGTGGGGAGCTAACAATGCAGCCAGACAGCTCTAGCAATGAATGAGGAAGTAGAACGGGCACTTTGCTCTTCGCGCTATAAGATGCTGCGCTGATACAGACTTGATCCTCTCAATCATGTGAGACACATGACAGAAGTACTAAATGTAATTCTAGTACTGAACCAGGTTTTTTTGTATCGAAAAAGTACCAAAGTTTCGGTATACCGCGCAACACTACAACATATACATACCACTAAATGAATCCGTACAGCACGGCAGGGGGATAATAATATTGATTTATGTTGCATTTCCCCTGGAGTAGGGGTGCTGGAGCTCATTACATATTGAAATGGCTCCTAATCTGAAGTGTCCTCTTCCCCCACACACCTGCTCTACCCATCTGGTACAGGCTACCACCTGCCCCAGGGAGGAGAGGGGGAGAGAGGGGAGGAGAGACCTTGAACCTGTTTTCTCCTTTCTGCAGCGCTGGTCTTTTGGCTGTGCAGAACAATGGTACAAAGAAATAGAATTCCCTAGATATCACATCAATCTAGATATGTCCCTCTGATGTTCGCTCTTTGTGTGTTTGTCGGTGTGTCTGTCAATGTGGTGTATGTGTGTGTTTGTTGTGTGTCTGTCAACGTAGTGTATGTGTGCGTGTAAAAAGCATGCAAAGCCTTTTACTTCCCTTCTTAGCTAACAAACAAGTTGAGACAAAGACCACTTTAGAACTAATATCTGCCAGTTGGCCTGTTGACCAGTGTTTAATGTCTTGTACCGGCCAAACTTCTGCTCTGGTAATTACATTATTACATCATCACAACAAGCACAGTGACTCTTAGCTAGCTTATAGCAGTAAACAAAAAAGTTTCAAGGTAAATAACTTTGAGGAACGTCAAAGGGTAACTTTGACACATCACCCCAACATTAACGCCCTCACCCACACATTTTCCACAACAGACACACTTCCAAACTACACAGAGTAAATTCCAGGCCCAGTTCACATCTCCTCTGTATCCACAACCCTCACAGTACTCTCTCAGTAGAGTTCAGAGTCAAACAGTTCTTCACAGTGGGGGTGAACTTAACTTTCCCCCCCATCCGCTGTGCTCTTCTCTGCTGTTCATTCACAGAGTAGATGAACTCTCTCTTTCAGATGCTCTTTTCACACCAGCAACTCACTGCATGGCCCCACTGAGTTGGCTTCTGGAAATGGGAGGCCCTAAGTTCCAAGTTCCAATTATTTTGTAGTTATGTGTGTGAGTCTGTATCTGCGTGTGCGCATAAGTACGTGTATGTGTGTGTGTGTGTGTGTGGGGGGTAATGAGAGACATCCAGAGCATGCGTTAGAACCGGAGGCAGATGGAGAACAACAGCAACATTTGCTGCAGAGCGGAGGTGGGTGTTTTCCATAAAGATGAGATGTGTCCGGATTAGTAATGTCTGTTTTCTATCAATGATGTCTGTTGCCAGGCACAGAGACTGAAAGAGACACACTCAAAGACAAATAGAGATAGAGAAAAGGGACAGACACACTCACAAAGAGAGACAAAAAATACACACACAGTTAAACCAAGGTGAGCGCTGCACACTGCCAATGCAATCTGGAGTGTTGGTCCTAGGAGACTTCATCAGAAAGAAAGAAAGAAAGAAAGAAAGAAAGAAAGAAAGAAAGAAAGAAAGAAAGAAAGAAAGAAAGAAAGAAAGAAAGAAAGAAAGAAAGAAAGAAAGAAAGAAAGAAAGAAAGAAAGAAAGAAAGAAAGAATGAAAGAATGAAAGAAAGAAAGAAAGAAAGAAAGAAAGAAAGAAAGAAAGAACTTATTCCGGGAAACTTATTAGAAACGGGCATGCATATGGCATTTCTCAGAATCCTTATTTCATTAGACTGACATATCCCTGGTTTCTGGAGTTTAAAATACTACTGCTGTTAATGAAGGGATGAAAGAGCACACAGACACGTGTCCCCATATTTCATATCTATCTCTCTCTCACTTGCACACACACACTTTTACATTTTTGTAATTTAGCAGACACTCTTATCCAGAGCAGTAGTGGGTTCATAAATTTTCAACAATGTTTCCGACAAGGAGAACGGTAAAAGGAATAATAATATATTGAATGCATTAACAGAAATTACCGTAACCAAACAAACATTGTAGATTAGAAGTAATGGGAATTACCGGTAAATGTAGGCTACCACTGGGGAAATATGTCATGGAGAATTGATATACAATAACAATCAAATGCAAGCAATTCACAAAATGAAGTTATGAAACAATGAATATGCACAAATTGGCGGGAGAGAGCGCATTCTGGAGAGAAGTGCATTGTGCATCTGGGCAATGCATGGTCAATCCAACGTCTGCATTGGCCATGCAGCATTTACGGTGATACGGCCTCTGCAGAAGTCAGGGCATTCATACGCATTCAGCCAACTGAGGATCGGATAGTCGAAAGGACAGAACAGACAAAAATATACATACATGAAGAAATAGATGGATTGGGGGATGAACAGACAAAGGAATAGATGGTTGGAGGAACATTCTGTCATCATGCCCAACTTCATGAATATCATAAATAAGGGTATCCACGAGTGACGGCGGTAAACTGATATTTATTTTAATATACAGTGCAATCGGAAAGTATTCAGACCACTTGACTTTTTCCACATTTTGATACGTTACAGCCTTATTCAAAAATTGATAACATAAACAATTTTCCTCATCATTCGACACACAATACCCCATAATGACAAAGCAAAAACAGGTTGTTAGGAATTTTTGCACATAAAAAAAGAAAACACGGAAATATCACATTTACATAAGTATTCAGACCCTTTACACAGTACTTTGTTGAAGCAACTTTGGCAGTGATTACAGCCTCAAGTCTTCTAGGGTATGACGCTACTAGCTTGGCACACCTATATTTGGGGAGTTTCACCCATTCTTCTCTGCAGATCCTCTCAAGCTCTGTCAGGTTGGATGGGGTGCATCGCTGCACAGCTATTTTCAGGTTTCTCCAGAGATGTTCGATCGGGTTCAAGTCCAGGCTCTGGCTGGGCCACTGAAGGACATTAAGAGACTTGTCCCAAAGCCATTCCTGCGTTGTCTTGGCTATGTGCTTAGGGTCGTTGTCCTGTTGGAAGGTGAACTTTCACCACAGTCTGAGGTCCTGAGCGCTCTGGAGCAGGTTTTCATCAAGGATCTCTCTGCACTTTCCTCCGTTCATCTTTCCCTCGATCCTGACTAGTCTCCCAGTAACTGCTGCTGAAAAACATCCCTATAGCATGATGCTGCCACCACCATGCTTCACCGTAGGGATGGTGCCAGGTTTCCTCCAGACGTGACGCTTGGCATTCAGGCCAAAGAGTTCCATCTTGGTTTCATCAGACCAGAGAATCTTGTTTCTCATGGTCTGAGAGTCCTTTAGTTGCCTTTTGGCAAACTCCAAGCAGGCTGTCATGTGCCTTTTACTGAGGAGTGGCTTCCGTCTGGCCACTCTACCATAAAGGCCTGATTCTCCCATCTCCACAGAGGAACTCTGAAGCTCTGTCAGGTTCTTGTTGACCTCCCTGACCAAGGCCCTCCTCCCCCGATTGCACAGTTTGGCCGGGCGGCCAGCTCTAGGAAGAGTCTTGGTGGTTCCAATCCTCTTCCATTTAAGAAGGATGGAGGCCAATGTGTTCTTCTGCAGAAATGTTTTGGTACCCTTCCCCAGATCTGTGCCTCGACACAATCATGTCTCGGAGCTCTATAGACAATTCCTTAGACCTCATGGCTTGGTTTTTGCTCTGACAAGCACTGTCAACTGTGGGACCTTATATAGACAGGTGTGTGCCTTTCCAAATCATGTCCAATCAATTGAATTTACCACAGGTGGACTCCAATCAAGATGTAGAAACATCTCAAGGATGATCAATGGAAACAGGATGCATACATGAGCTCAATTTCGAGTCTCATAACAAAGGGTCTGAATACTTATGTAAATAAGGTATTTAATTTTTTAATTTTTAATTTTATCAAAAAACCTCTTTTCGATTTTGTCATTATGGGGTATACTGGGTAGATAGATTAGGAAAATTGTTTATTTAATCCATTTTAGAATAAGGCTGTAACGTATCAAAATGTGGAAAAAGTCAAGGGGTCTGAATACTTTCCGAATGCACTGTATATCAATTCTGGGTGGCTCCACGGTTCAGTGGCTGATTCAATTTATCCAAAGATGGGTTTTACGACAAACCATAGAGATACTATAAGATCACAGAATATTCCCTCAGTCAACATAAATTCATCAATTACTTTTTTAGGATATATATATTTATAAACTTGACAGCTTCAATGCAAGCTAATGCATGTTAAGCTTCATAGTTGATGCTGCATCACGTTGTACTGTAGAAACAAGGTTGGAGGGGGAAGTCTGGGAACAGGGATTACATGTTGTGTTGATGATGTGGATGAGGGACTAGTAATGCTTAGTTCATGGAATGAAGTTGTCCCTAGCTTTCACTTATAACCTCCCTCTGGTAAAGGTCAGGGTAAGTCTACCATGGGCAGCACTGTCTGGTCACCCAGCCAGTACAGCACCATGGACAGGGCTCTCACTATTCACCCACCCAGGATGTTTTGGAGGATGTTTTTCCTGGAGAGAAGTGGCTTCTTTGCTGCCCTTCTTGACACCAGGCCATCCTCCAAAAGTATTTGCCTCACTGTGCGTGCAGATGCACTCACACCTGCCTGCTGCCATTCCTGAGCAAGCTCTGCACTGGTGGTGCCCCGATCCCGCAGCTGAATCAACTTTAGGAGACGGTCCTGGCACTTGCTGGACTTTCTTGGGTGCCCTGACAACTGAACCTCTCTCCTTGAAGTTCTTCATGATCCGATAAATGGTTGATTTAGGTGCAATCTTAGTAGCAGCAATATCCTTGCCTGTGAAGCCCTTTTTGTGCAAAGCAATGATGACGGCACGTGTTTCCTTGCAGGTAACCATGGTTAACAGAGGAAGAACAATGATTTCAAGCACCTCCCTCCTTTTAAAGCTTCCAGTCTGTTATTCTAACTCAATCAGCATGACAGAGTGATCTCCAGCCTTGTCCTCGTCAACACTCTCACCTGTGTTAACGAGAGAATCACTGACATGATGGCAGCTGGTCCTTTTGTGGCAGGGTTGAAATGCAGTGGAAATGTATTTTGGGGATTAAGTTCATTTTCATGGCAAAGAGGTACTTTGCAATTAATTGCAATTCATCTGATCACTCTTCATGACATTCTGGAGTATATGCAAATTGCCATCATCAAAACTGAGGCAGCAGACTTTGTCAAAATGAGTATTTGTGTCATTCTCAAAACTTTTGACCACGACTGTAGAGTTGGTTAAAATCAAACTGGGCAAACAGGCCTCCACACATTGACAGTGCAGTATCCTATCCTAGCAGGCCCCGACTGGCCACATTGGTTGGTATGCAGCGTCTGTTGACAGACAGACATCTCCTGAGGATCTGTTTCTAACGCTCTCCTCCTCCACCTCCCCCTCAGCAGTTTCCTCTTTTACAGTCATGCTACTCTTCCTTCCGTTAGCCAGCTCTACCTAAATGTTTCCAATTGAACATTTCCATCATTTCAGACAGGAGAGGAGGGAAACTAACAGCATCAGTGTTTACTTTGAGATGGAGAGGAGAGGAGGGAAACTAACGGCATCAGTGTTTACTTTGAGATTAAGAGGAGAGGAGCTACATCTGTACCTCCCTGGGTTGGGTTCTCCCTGGGGTATCCCATTAGAACACCCCATACGTACAGACACAGACACACCATAAAAGGATTTGAACTCAGACACAGTGAGATGATTGAAAGCACCATTTCAACCAGCCATTCCGCAGTCAATCTTCTGCTCGTTCATTCATTCAACATCTGGGGGCTGCCTGTCTGTCTGCCTGCCTGCCTGCGTAGGAAAAAATATGTCAAGTCTTTCATATTTCATGATTTATATTCATTTAAGTACTTAGCCAGAACGTGGCACAGACGAAAAGAGATTCTCAGCAAAACAGATTAATTCCAGGTCCGATCAACTGAGACCACTCCCACTACGTAAATCACACAGAGGACAGACAAGATTCTCAGAGGTTTCTCACAGCCCAGCTACATGGATACACAGGCAGCCGTGCTACCCACAAACCCTAGAGAAACAATCTCCCTTGGGATAGTTTGTAGCAAACGTATAAAGGCTAGGATCATCACACTCACAGCTCTAATACACCATCACCATAGATACAGTGTAAGTACTCACGGGTCAGACGAACAAGCAGTCAGTCAGTCATTCAGTCCACCATACATACACCATATATATATACACACTTTAGCCAGAGAGAAGGTACTCACAGGTGAGGCAGACGAGCAGGCCTCTGAGGATCATCTCACAGGGTGCCCTCCAGCTCTCCCGTAGCCTTGCTTGGACCGGGGGAATCATGATCTCCGCCGGGACGAAGAACTGGATGGCAAAGCTGACAAAAACTCCAAAGGAGTACAGGATCTTCACCATCTGATTGGTCCTGCAGAGAGACATACACACAGAGGAGATAAGAGTGAGAACTGCTAAGTGGATTTTTAACATAGCCTGGAGTGTTTGGAATGGAGGCCCTGCCATGGCTGGAATGGAGTGAATGGAATGGTATCAAACACATGGATGTCTTGTATAACATTCCATTTATTCCCTTCCAGCCATTACTATGAGCCCATCCTCCCCAATTAAGGTGCCACCGGCTGCCTGTGGTCTAAAGTATGTTTAACAAACTTTTTGCACATTTATTAAAAATAAAAAACAGAAATATTTACATAAGTATTCAGACCCTTTGCTATGAGACTCGAAATAGAGCTCAGGTGCATCCTGTTTCCTTGAGATGTTTCTACAACTTGATTCGAGTCCACCTGTGGTAAAATCAATTGATTGGACATGATTTGGAAAGGCATACACCTGTCTATATAAGGTCCAACAGTTGACAGTCCATGTCAGAGCAAAAACCAAGCCAGAGGTCGAAGGACTTGTTCGTAGAGCTCCGAGACAGGATTGTGTCGAGGCACAGATCTGGGGAAGGGTACCAAAAAGTACAGAGAGATCCTTGATGAAAACCTGCTCCAGAGCACTCAGGACCTCAGACTGGGGCGAAGGTTCACCTTCCAAAAGGACAACGATCCTAAGCACACAGCCAAGACAACACTGGAGTGGCTTCGGGACAAGTCTCTGAATGTCCTTGAGTGGTCCAGCCAGAGCCAGGACTTGAACCCGATCGAAATAGCTGTGCAGCGACACTCCCCATCCAACCTGACAGAGCTTGAGAGAATCTGCAGAGATGAATGGGAGAAACTCCCCAAATACAGGTGTGCCAAGCTTGTAGCGTCATACCCAAGAAGACTCAAGGCTGTAATCGCTGCCAAAGGTGCTTCAACGTAGTACTGAGTAAAGGGTCTGAATACTTATGTAAATGTGATATTTCAGGTTTTTTATGCTTTGTCATTATGGGATATTGTATGTAGATTGATGAGGGAGGAAAAAAATTATAATCCATTTATATTGAATGTATTCACAGATATTAACATAACCAAACAAACATTGTAGATGGAGGGAAATGTCCCGACGCGGCGATGGCTCACAGGCATATCATCACCGTTCATTTATAAGCTCTGTGATCGTCACACTACCTCCAGGAGGAAACAGTTTTGAAGTTTTCCAGCTGCTTGGCCTGCGCTTTTTTTTGCCTCTGGCCATGACAAGTGGATGTTCTTGACTGGGGAAGCAGAGCCCACTGTATTCTTAGTTCCTACTGTACTCCACAGCCAGCCAGGAAGAGTCAGAGTTTGGTCGTGCCACTGCAGGATATAGTCTCCCGAGTGGCGCAGTGGTCTAAGGCACTGCATCGCAGTGCTAGCTGTGCCACTAGAGATCCTGGTTCGAATCCAGGCTCTGTCGTAGCCGGCCGCGACCGGGAGACCCATGGGGCGGCGCACAATTGTCTCAGCGTCGTCCAGGGTAGGGGAGGGAATGTAGGGGTGTAGCTCAGTTGGTAGAGCATGGCGTTTGCAACGCCAGGGATGTGGGTTCGATTCCCATGGGGGGCCAGTATAAAAAAATTATGTATGCACTCACTAACTGTAAGTTGCTCTGGATAAGAGCGTCTGCTAAATGACTCAAATGTACTATAGACTAGAGAGCTTTGTTGTCTGTCAATGGCCCTATAATGTTCTATTTCGGAACTACACCTTGTTAATATATTTAGAAGAAACATTTTTCATATGCATATCATTTGTTTATGGCTTTAATGCAGATGTTTTTTTTATAGTGCTGCTATTCTTTTTTTTTTCATACAGAAGTGGTGAGTTTTCGGTTGGCGTTTTATGTTTGTGATTTAAAATGCAAACCGATGCCAGAATATCAAGTATCCAGTCTCATCACACAAACATGTCACACTTTGCGGCAGCTCTCGCCCGGCACCGCCTGTCACACACAAACACCAGACCTGGGTTCAAATACTATTTAAAAAATATAATTTACTTTCAAATACATTCATACAAGTAAGTGTTCAGATAGTTGAATATTTTAATGTATTTGGGAATACAACACTTGGAAAGTATTTTAAATACTCAAAGACACTAAGTAAAATGCACTCCCATACATTTAACCCAGGTATTTGAAATAAGTATTTCAAAATCCTGTCAAATGCAATTTGTCAGACTATTTGGTTTTTACAAATAACCATTAAAATAGAAAAGGGTCTGAATACTTATGTAAATAAGGTATATGTTTTTTTATATTTAATAAATGTGTAAGAAATTCAAAAAAACTGTTTTTGCTTTGGCATTATGGGGTATTGTGTGTGGATTGATGAGGATTTGTATTTATTTAATCAATTTTAGAATAAGGCTGTAACGTAACAAAATGTGAAAAAGGTCAAGGGGTCTGAATACTTTCTGAATCCACTGTATACACACACACATACATAGATACACATACAGTACACATACACATGTAAGAATATTTGAAGATAAATACACACAACGCAGAGGACTAGTGGTCAAGAGGACTAGTGGTCAATAGAGGACTAGAGGTCAAGATCAATGGAAATAGTTGTTTTTCAGTTCAACATCTGTTTAGAATCTTTGTAGGGGTTCCAACCAGGGACTCATAGCTACATGGGGCAAGTTCTAATTTGTATACATTGAGCCTGAAACAGGATACTTGGGGTTTTGGCCAGTAGCCCAATGTTATTGCAAGGAATGCTAAATGGTCAGCAACATTCTAGGCTTGAGGCTATAAACTGCATCCTGTCTCTTTGTTCAGTGGAGAAAACATTGAGGACAGGGAAGAATTAACATATACCATCTACTTTCCAGCTCAACAACTATGATTAGTTCTCTTTGAATAAATATATTTTTCTCCCCCTGATTTGCTTTGGGGTCTGTGTTATTGAAGAATAACATCAACTGCTAACACTTGGTGCTGTGACCCGGATGAATTGGTCTTGACCAACAACAAGAAAAAAACAGAAACGTTTTATTGACCCAGGGGAAAAAGAGAGGGCTGTGCACAACCCACTTCGGGATTCAGTTCTTAATCTCCTGATTGATGGCATAATTGCTGGGTGAGTCTAGACCTACATCATCTAAAATAACGAAATCAGGTTAAAATAAGTGCATGCAATGAGTGATATGTATATGTGATGTATAAAGGTCCTTTGGTTAGAGTCATTTGTTAAAGGTTAAAACCCTGTTTTTGCTTTGTCATTATGGGGTATTGTTGTGTAGATTGATTAGGATATTTATTTAATACATTTTAGAATAAGGCTGTAACGTAACAAAATGTGGAAAAAGTCAAGGGGCCTGAATACTTTCCGAATGCACTGTATACACACACACACACACACACACACACACACACACACACACACACACACACACACACACACACACACACACACACACACACACTACCGTTCAAAAGTTTGGGGTCACTTAGAAATGTCATTGTTTTCCATGAAAACATACATTAAATGAGTTTGAATAGGAAATATAGCAAAATGCATAGGAAATGTAGTCATTGACAAGGTTAGAAATAATGATTTTTAATAGAAATAATAATTGTGTCCTTCAAACTTTGCTTTCATCAAATAATCCTCCATTTGCAACAATTACAGCCCTGCAGACCTTTGGCATTCTAGTTGTCAATTTGTTGAGGTTATCTGAAGAGATTTCACCCCATGCTTCCTGAAGCACCTCCCACAAGTTGGATTGGCTTGATGGGCTCTTCTTACGTACCATACGGTCAAGCTTCTCCCACAACAGCTCAATAGGGTTGAGATCCGGTGACTGTGCTGGCCACTACATTATAGACAGAATACCAGCTGACTGCTTCTTCCCTAAATAGTTAATGCATAGTTTGGAGCTGTGCTTTGGGTCATTGTCCTGTCGTAGGAGGAAATTGGCTCCAATCAAGCGCCATCCACAGGGTATGGCATGGCGCTGCAAAATGGAGTAAATAAAAATAATAAATTGGTCATTTAGCAGACGCTCTTAATCAGAGCGACTTACAGGAGCAATTAGGGTTAAGTGCCTTGCTCAAGGGCACATCGACAGATTTTTCACCTAGTCGGCTTGGGGATTAGAACCAGCGACCTTTCGGTTACTGGTACAACGCTACCTGCCGCCCCAAGGAGTGATAGCCTTCCTTCTTCAAGATCCCTTTTACCCTGTACAAATCGCCCACTTTACCACCACCAAAGCACCCCCAGACCATCACATTGCCTCCACCATCCTTGACAGACAGCATCAAGCACTCTTCCAGCATCTTTTCATTTGGTCTGCGTCTCACAAATGTTCTTCTTTGTGATGCGAACACCTCAAACTTCGATTTGTCAGTCCATAACACTTTTTTCCAATCTTCCTCTGTCCAGTGTCTGTGTTCTTTTGCCCATCTTAATCTTTTCTTTTTATTGGCTAGTCTGAGATATGGCTTTTTCTTTGCAACTCTGCCTAGAAGTTCAGCATCCCGGAGTCGCCTCTTCACTGTTGACGTTGAGACTGGTGTTTTGCGGGTACTATTTAATGAAGCTACCAGTTAAGGACTTGTGAGGCGTCTGTTTCTCAAACTAGACATTCTAATGTATTTGTCCTCTTGCTCAGTTGTGCACCGGGTCATCCCAGTCCTCTTTCTATTCTGGTTAGAGGCAGTTTGCGCTGTTCTGTGAAGGGAGTAGTACACAGCGTTGTACGAGATCTTCAGTTTCTTGGCAATTTCTCGAATGGAATAGCCTTCATTTCTCAGAACAAGAATAGACTGATGAGTTTCAGGAGAAAGTTATTTGTTTCTGGCCATTTTGATCCTGTAATCGAACCCACAATTGCTGATGCTCCAGATACTCAACTAGTCTCAAGAAGGCCAGTTTTATTGTTCTTTAATCAGTACAACAGTTTTCAGCTGTGCTAACATAATTGCAAAAGGGTTTTCTAATGATCAATTAGCCTTTTAAAATGATAAACTTGGATTAGCAAACACAACGTGACATTGGAACACAGGACTGATGGTTGCTGATAATGGGCCTCTGTACGCCTATGTAGATATTCCATTAAAAATCTGCATCAATAGCCATTTACAACATGAATAATGTCTACGCTGTATTTCTGATCAATTTGATGTTATTTTAATGGACAAATAAATTGCTTTTCTTTCTAAAACAAGGACATTTCTAAGTGACCCCAAATGTTTGAAAGGTAGTGTACATAGATACACATATACATATACACTACCAGTCAAAAGTTTGGACACACCTACTCATTCAAGGGTTTTTCTTTATTTTACTTCGTATAATAATAGTGAAGACATCAAAACTATGAAACAACACATATGGAATCATGTAGTAACCAAAAAAGTGTTCAACAAATCAAAATATATTTTATATTTGAGATTCTTCCAATAGCCACCCTTTGCCTTGATGACAGCTTTGCACACGCTTGGCATTCTCTCAACCAACTTCATGAGGTAGTCACCTGGAATGCATTTCAATTAACAGGTGTGCCATCTTAAACGTTAATTTGTGGAATTTCTTTCCTTCTTAATGCGTTTGAGCCAATCAGTGGTGTTGTGACAAGGTAGGGGGGTATACAGAAGATAGCCCTATTTGGTAAAAGACCAAGTCCATATTATGGCAAGAACAGCTCAAATAAGCAAAGAGAAACGACAGTCCATCATTACTTTAAGACATGAAGGTCAGTCAATACGGAAACTTTGAACGTTTCTTCAAGTGCAGTCGCAAAAACCATCAAGCGCTATGATGAAACTGGCTCTCGTGAGGACCGCAACAGGAATGGAAGTTAATTAGAGTTACCAGCCTCAGAAATTGCAGCCCAAGAAATGCTTTACAGAGTTCAGTAACAGACACATCTCAACATCAACTGTTCAGAGGAGACTGTGTGAAATCAGGCCTTCACTGTTGAATTGCTGCAAAGAAACCACTACTAAAGGACACTAATAAGAAGAAGAGACTTGCTTGGGGCAAGAAACATGAGCAATGGACATTAGACCGGTGGAAATGTGTCTTATGGTCTGGAATCCAAATTTGAGATTTTAGGTTCCAACCGCCGTGTCTCTGTGAGACGCAGTGTGGGTGAACGGATGATCTCCGCATGAGTATTTCCCACCGTAAAGCATGGAGGAGGTGTTATGGTGTGGGGGTGCTTTGCTGGTGACACTATCATTTGTTTTTCAATAGGACAATGACCCAACACACCTCCAGGCTGTGTAAGGGCTATTTGACCAAGAAGGAGAGTGATAGAGTGCTGCATCAGATTACCTGGCCTCCACAATCCCCAGACCTCAACCCAATTGAGATGGTTTAGGATGAGTCGGCCCGCAGAGTGAAGGAAAAGCAGCCAACAAGTGCTCAGCATATGTGGGAACTCCTTCAAGACTGTTGGAAAACCATTCCAGGTGAAGCTGATTGAGAGAATGCCAAGAGTGTGCAAAGCTGTCATCAAGGCAAAGGGTGGCTATTTGAAGAATATAAAATATATTTATATTTGTTTAACACTTTTTTGGTTACTACAGGATTCCATACGTGTTATTTCATAGTTTTGATGTCTTCACTATTATTCTACAATGTAAAAAATAGTTTAAAAAAAAAGAAAAACCCTTGAATGAGTAGGTGTGTCCAAACTTTTGACTGGTACTGTACATATACTGTACACACAAACATATATTACTTTTTATGGCACACGAGACAGCTTTCTAATTCGCACCCATCTCAGTGAACTAATCCATTGCAGAGGCCGAGACTAATCCATTGCGGAGGCCGCGGGGATGGCACAGTCCAAGAAGAAGGGGAGTGTGGCTGCACAATGCACGTCTCTCTCCAGAATGTGCTCTCTCCCGCCAAATTGTGCACATTCATTGTTTCATAACTTAATTGTTGTGAATTGTTTGCGTAGATTGTTAGTCTATCAATTCTCCATAACATATATCACCAGTAGTACATTTACTGTTAATTCCTATCATTTTAATCTACAATGTTTGTTTGGTTATGTTAATGTCTGTTAATGCATTCAATATAATATTATTCCAGTCTTTTACCGATCTCATAGTCGGAGTGGACACGTTGTTTGCAGAGCGCACAACCTATGCTACACTTGTGAGAAACAAGTTTTGGTTGATTTCATTCCATTTACGAGTTTTGTTAATTTAGTCATTGTCTTTTGTTTAGAGCGCTACTGTCAATGTTCAGTAATGATGCACACCTGATTACGCAAGGAAGTAGCCCTATAGGCTACCAGGCCCGCGCGCAAATGTAGGCATATAAATGTGCTCATTTGGGGATCTGATAGTATTTCTGATTGGCTTAACGCACCACCTCTAATGACCTTTGGAGCTTCTCAAAGTAATGTTTTCTTCACCTCAAACAGCAAGCAAACAAAGTCTGTTTTTACAGCCTTTGAGAATGACATGTATTTGAACAATCTTTCCAGCTCTCTTCCTTTTGACAACCACTCAGCGGGAAAGGGAAAAATGTCATGCTCTGATCCAGTGGAAATATCATAAAATAGGCCTACCTGATTATTTCTTATCCCTTGCACAAATAGCATACAGCTGTGTCTGTCCCGAGTTCACTGGCAGTGGAAACTCTGAGGGCCCAGAATATTTTATACAATGTTGCATGTTTGCAAGCACTAGGTTCGGGCCGGACCCAAGTTGATAGTTGATACATTGTTTCAAGTTCGTTGCAGACAGGCCATGTGTAGCCAATGTGATTTATAGGATATTTATTTTTATCAGGATATTTTCTACTTGGCTTTATGTAGGCTATTTTTACATAGTTGGCAATGGCAATAGAATCATTTTGATTAACCACATAACAATGATTTTGAGATACGAAGACGATATTATAAATGAAATGAAACTGTTCCACGTAAATGTGCATATGAAAACCATAACTGGCACGCAGATCGGTAAAAATGGTAAGATAAATTCGCATTCCACATGAGAACGTTTGCAGACTCCTCGTGTAGCCTATTACCGGCAAATTCAGTAGAGTAACGGCAGAATCTCTGAAAGTCAGTCTGAGCGTGTTAAGGTTTTTTCTTCTGGTTATACTGATCTCTGGCTCTCTCTTGAGTCATTTGTGTCTTATTTCATCAAACAGTGCGCTTATTAAAGCATCAGACAAGCTCAATGTATATATAGTTGATTTTATTAAAACACATAGGGTGTGACTATACAGTGGGGAGAACAAGTATTTGATACACTGCCGATTTTGCAGGTTTTCCTACTTACAAAGCATGTAGAGGTCTGTAATTTTTATCATAGGTACACTTCAACTGTGAGAGACGGAATCTAAAAATCACATTGTTAGATTTTTAAGTAATTAATTTGCATTTTATTGCATGACATAAGTATTTGATACATCAGAAAAGCAGAACTTAATATTTGGTACAGAAACCTTTGTTTGCAATTACAGAGATCATACGTTTCCTGTAGGTCTTGACCAGGTTTGCACACACTGCAGCAGGGATTTTGGCCCACTCCTCCATACAGACCTTCTCCAGATCCTTCAGGTTTTGGGGCTGTCGCTGGGCAATACGGACTTTCAGCTCCCTCCAAAGATTTTCTATTGGGTTCAGGTCTGGCTAGGCCACTCCAGGACCTTGAGATACTTCTTATGGAGCTACTCCTTAGTTGCCCTGGCTGTGTGTTTCGGGTCAGTGTCATGCTGGAAGACCCAGCCACGACCCATCTTCAATGCTCTTACTGAGGGAAGGAGGTTGTTGGCCAAGATCTCACGATACATGGCCCCATCCATCCTCCCCTCAATACGGTGCAGTCGTCCTGTCCCCTTTGCAGAAAAGCATCCCCAAAGATTGATGTTTCCACCTCCATGCTTCACGGTTGGGATGGTGTTCTTGGGGTTGTACTCATCCTTCTTCTTCCTCCAAACACGGCGAGTGGAGTTTAGACCAAAAAGCTCTATTTTTGTCTCATCAGACCACATGACCTTCTCCCATTCCTACTCTGGATCATCCAGATGGTCATTGGCAAACTTCAGACGGGCCTGGACATGCGCTGGCTTGAGCAGGGAGACCTTGCGTGCGCTGCAGGATTTTAATCCATGACGGCGTAGTGTGTTACTAATGGTTTTCTTTGAGACTGTGGTCCCAGCTCTCTTCAGGTCATTGACCAGGTCCTGCCGTGTAATTCTGGGCTGATCCCTCACCTTCCTCATGATCATTGATGCCCCACGAGGTGAGATCTTGCATGGAGCCCCAGACCGAGGGTGATTGACCGTCATCTTGAACTTCTTCCATTTCCTAATAATTGCGCCTACAGTTGTTGCCTTCTCACCAAGCTGCTTGCCTATTGTCCTGTAGCCCATCCCAGCCTTGTGCAGGTCTACAATTTTATCCCTGATGTCCTTACACAGCTCTCTGGTCTTGGCCATTGTGGATAGGTTGGAGTCTGTTTGATTGAGTGTGTGGACAGGTGTCTTTTATACAGTTAACAGGTTCAAACAGGTGCAGTTAATACAGGTAATGAGTGGAGAACAGGAGGGCTTCTTAATGAAAAACTAACAGGTCTGTGAGAGCCGGAATTCTTACTGGTTGGTAGGTGATCAAATACTTATGTCATGCAATAAAATGCAAATTAATTACTTAAAAATCATACAATGTAATTTTCTGGATTTTTGTTTTAGATTGCATCTCTCACAGTTGAAGTGTACCTATGATAAAAATTACAGACCTCTACATGCTTTGTAAGTAGGAAAACCTGCAAAATCGGCAATGTATCAAATACTTGTTCTCCCCACTGTATATGGAAAAATACAAGTTTTAACATTTCTACCAATCGATTGGTCGAAAGAACAGACGACTTTCAGTCGACCAAGATTTTTCTTCGTCGGGGACAGCCCTAGTTTGTTCTAAAGTGTGTTTAACAACAGGGGTCAGTGACAGTGTTTGGTCTAAAGGAGGAGAAAGTGTGTTGCAACAGGAGTCTCATAGGTGTGTTGGAAGCAAGTGTGGCCAATATACAGGCAGCCTGCTGAGATGAGGCCAGTGTCTGTCTCTCTCTCTCTCACACACACTCACTCACACACACACACCACCCCAGAGGAATAAAGCTGTGCGTGGTGTGATTAACCATGGGTCGACTCTGTGGAAGCAGGAGATTATGGGTTATGGCCACCTCAGGCAACCCCAGCCCATCTGACACCTAACGCTAAATCTCCCAGGTTGCTACCAGCCATAAACAGGCCAGGAAGTCATCCAATCCAAACACTTTAACCCACGCACCCCGCCTTGCCTCACGGCCCAAGCCACCAGATATCAAAAGGCATCTGCACCCCAGCGTGTGTGTGTTTGTGTGTGTGTGCGCGGGCGCGTCAGACCTTGGTTCAAATACATGTGTATTTGAGTATCTGGTATTTTAAAACTTTGTGTATTTGAGTATTTTCCAATACACAGCCTAAAACAAGTACTTTTATTTGAGTATTTGAATGGTTATTTGTAAAAACCAAATAGTCTGACAAATTGTATTTGACAGGATTTTCAAATACTTATTTCAAATACCTGGGTTAAATGTATGGGAGTGCATTTGAGTTAGTATATTTGAGTATTTAAAATACTTTCCAATCGTATTCCCAAATACATTAAAATATTCAACTATCTAAACACTTACTTGTATGAATGTATTTGAAAGTAAATGAGATTTTTAAAATAGTATTTCAACCTAGGTCTGGTGTGTGTGTTTGTGTGTGACAGGCGGTGCCGGGCGAGAGCGGCAGCAAAGTGGAACACATTTGTGTGATGAGACTCCATACTTGCAAAGGCACTCACAAGGGTTTGATATTCTGGCATCGGTTTGCATTTTAAATCACAAACATAAAAACGCCAACCAAAAACTCACGACTTCTGTAAAATAAATGAATAAGAGCACTATAAAAAAACATCTGCATTAAAGCCATAAACAAATGATATGCATATGAAAAATGTATCTTATAAATATATTAACAAGGTATAGTTCCGAAATAGAACATTATAGGGCCATTGACAGACAACAAAGCTCTCTAGTCTATATCCTGCAGTGGCACTACCAAACTCTGACTCTTCCTGGCTGGCTGTGGAGTACAGTAGGAACTAAGAATACAGTGGGCTCTGTTTCCCCAGTCAAGAACATCCACTTGTCATGGCCAGAGGCAAAAAAAGCGCAGGCCAAGCAGCTGGAAAACTTCAAAACTGTTTCCTCCTGGAGGTAGTGTGACGATCACAGAGCTTATAAATGAACGGTGATGATATGCCTGTGAGCCATCGCCACGTCGGGACATTTCCCTCCATTTCTCCCCACGCATTGTTTGGTACGCGTTCTGTCTTAATAAAACACAATTTTCCACCACCATGCTAGGGTGGCTAATGCTACTCCTGTCCATTTTATTTACAGCGGTCAGACAGGGGTAAACAACAGATGCAACTTGATTGGCTGAACAATGTACGCAACGCACGGGAGTAGCATTAGTCACCCTAGCATGATGGTGGAAAATTGTGTTTTATTAAGACAGAATGATCATTTTCCCCGTTTTTTTCCCCCGGCTGCACGCCATTAAAGCTAGTTAAGGAGGAAACCGATGCCTTTGCAGCCTGAATGAATGGGTGGGGTTAGGAGAGCATTGCCCGCTACGCTACCTGCGTTAGGACGCTAAAGACCAGACGACGCGTACTTTGGCGAACCTTGGGGCTGATTTCTTGCTATCGCTACTCTCATCAAATATTATGCTTTGTATTATATAAGAACACAAAACACCAGAGTCTGGTTATCATATTATTTATTTAGAAATGTTTAGCATTGTTTTGTCTTTGTTTGGTATCGCCAACCTGGCTACTTACTACAGCTATTGCACTGGCTTCTTAGGTGAGCCCGCACCGGTCATGTTCGCACTTTTAGCCACATATTGCGCACCTCTAGTTTATTGGTTTCTTCCGCTTCAGGATGTTTTGAAAGGTTTATTGTAAATGCTAATGTTGATGCTAATTATGCCTTTGTTTTCATTAGCGAGTTTAGTAGTGGCCATTCTAATGTCAATAGTATTGCTGTTCATTGAGAAATCAAATCAAATCACATTTTATTTGTCACATATTCGTGTTTAGCAGATGTTATTGCGGATGTAGCGAAATGCTTGTGCTTCTAGCTCCGACAGTGCAGTAATATCTAACAAGTAATATCTAACAATTTCACAACATATACCCAATACACACAAATCTAGTAAGGAATGGAATTTAAGAATATATACATGGACAAGCAATGACAGAGCGGCATGGACTAAGATACAGTAGAATATTATAGAATACAGTATATACATATGAGATGAGTAGAGCAAGATATGTAAACATTATTAAAGTGATTAGTGTTACATTTCTTAAAATGGCCAGTGATTTCAATATGCAGCAATAGCCTCTAGTGATGGCTATTTAACAGTCTGATGGCCTTGAGATAGAAGCTGTTTTTTATTCTCTCAGTCCCAGCTTTGATGCACCTGTACTGACCTCGCATTCTGGATGATACCGGGGTGAACAGGCAGTGGCTCGGGTGGTTGATGTCCTTGATGATCTTTTTGGCCTTCCTGTGACATCGGGTGCTGTAGGTGTCTTGGAGGGCGGGTAGTTTGCCCCCGGTAATGCGTTTGGCAGACCGCACCACCCTCTGGAGAGCCCTGCGGTTGCAGGCGGTGCAGTTGCCGTACCAGGTGGTGATACAGCCCGACAGGATGCTCTCAATTGTGCATCTGTAAAAGTTTGTGAGGGTTTTAGGTGCCAAGCCAAATTTCTTCAGCCTCCTGAGGTTAAAGAGGCTCTGTTGCGCCTTCTTCACCACACTGTCTGCGTAGGTGGACCATTTCAGTTTGTCAGTGATGTGTACGCCAAAGAACTTGAAGCTTTCCACCTTCTCCACTGTTGTCCCGTCGATGTGGATAGGGGGGTGCACCCTCTGCTGTTTCCTGAAGTCCATGATCATCTCCTTTGTTTTGTTGACATTGAGTGAGAGGTTATTTTCCTGGCACCACACTCCCAGAGCCCTCACCTCCTGCCTGTAGGCAGTCTCGTCATTGTTGGTAATCAAGCCTACTACTATTGTGTCGTCTGCAAACTTAATGATTGAGTTGGAGGCGTGCTTGGCCTGTTCTGAAAGGCCCCAGAGTCTGCAACACCACTAAGCAAGGGGCACCACCAAGCAAGCGGCACCATGAAGACCAAGGAGCTCTCCAAACAGGTCAGGGAAACAGTTGTGGAGAAGTACAGATCAGGGTTGGGTCCTAACATTTTTTATCTGAAACTTTTAACATCCCACGGAGCACCATTAAATCCATTATTAAAAAATGATTAGAATATGGCACCACAAAAAAAACCTACCAAGAGAGGACCACCCACCAAAACTCACGGACCAGGCAAGGAGGGCATTAATCAGAGAGGCAACAAAAAGACCAAAGATAACCCTGAAGGAGCTGCAAAGCTCCACAGCGGAGATTGGAGTATCTGTCCATAGGACCACTTTAAGCCGTACACTCCACAGAGCTGGGCTTTACGGAAGAGTGGCCAGAAAAAAGCTATTGCTTAAAGAAAAGAATAAGCAAACACGTTTGGTGTTCGCCAAAAGCCATGTGGGAGACTCCCCAAACATATGGAAGAAGGTACTCTGGTCAGATGAGACTAAAATTGAGCTTTTTGGCCATCAAGAAAAACGCTATATCTGGTGCAAACCCAACACCTCTCATCACCCTGAGAACACCATCCCCACAGTGAAGCATGGTGGTGGCAGCATCATGCTGTAGGGATGTTTTTCCATTGGCAGGGACTGGGAAACTGGTCAGAATTGAAGGAATGATGGATGGCGCTAAATACAGGGAAATTCTTGAGGGAAACCTGTTTCAGTCTTCCAGAGATTTGAGACTGGGACGGAGGTTCACCTTCCAGCAGGACAATGACCCTAAGCATACTGCTAAAGCAACACTCAAGTGGTTTAAGGGGAAACATTTCAATATCTTGGAATGGCCTAGTCAAAAAACCAAAAAATCCATTTTAATTCCAGGATGTAAGGCAACAAAATAGGAATACTTTCGCAAGCCACTGTATAGGCTACATTGAGGTTTTTCGTTCATTATATTAGGCTATCTGGCATTAACGCATAAGCCTAAGCTTGGGCCTAACTGTCCGCATACCAAATTGCCTACACGCAAAATGCTTTTGGGAAGGGGCAGAAAAAGTGAACGTCTATCCATGGAGGCAAAAAGGACAATGTTGCCGTTTAATTCAATGAGAGAAAAGCTGCGAAATGGAGAGTTGAAAATAAAGCGGCCAGAAATATTTAGTGAGGCATCTTGAGAGAATGCAAATGAGCAGTTAGACACCATCTGTAGCATCATAAAAGTTGATAGTGGGCTATTTCAACCACATAAAATGTGCCTCCAGTCAGGAACATGTTGGGTCGTCTTCCCAGCTTTCTATTTCCTTACAAGCAGTCGATGTGATCTATCAATTCAATTGAAGGGCTTTATTGGCATGCGAAACGTATGTTAACATTGCCAAAGCAAGTGAAGTAGATAGTAAACAAAAGTGAAATAAATCCTCTCTCTCTCTCTCTCACACTCTCTCGCTCTCTCCCCCCCCCCACACCCCGCCACACACTACCAGAGGGAAAGCCATGAAAGACGTTCTCCTCCCAGTTCTGACAACAGACAAGGCCCACTGGCAGCAACCCGGCGGAGGGGAAGAAAGGACAGGACGTATAGGCAATTAAGGAAAGAGAGGAGGCAATGGAGCCAAGTACAGACCCATTGAGGAAGGAAAGTACAGTGGAGACCTGGGAGGAGATGTAATGCTGGGTGCTGAGCTGTGAGTGAAGGGTTGGGTGAATGAGACACAATGAGAGAGAGAGAGAGAGAGAGAGAGAGAAAGGGGGGACAAGACAAGTGGCAATGGTGTAAGTCCCTACTAGCCAGGAGCCCAAGAGGATGGAGAATAGCAAGTCATACTGTGAGGACAGCAACTCATACTATGAGGACAGCAACTCATACTATGAGGACAGCAACTCATACTGTGAGGACAGCAACTCATACTATGAGGACAGCAACTCATACTGTGAGGACAGCAACCCATACTATGAGGACAGCAACTCATACTATGAGGACAGCAACTCATACTATGAGGACAGCAACTCATACTATGAGGACAGCTACTCATACTATGAGGACAGCAACTCATACTGTGAGGACAGCAACTCATACTATGAGGACAGCAACTCATACTATGAGGACAGCAACTCATACTATGAGGACAGCAACTCATACTGTGAGGACAGCAACTCATACTATGAGGACAGCAACTCATACTGTGAGGACAGCAACTCATACTGTGAGGCCAGCAACTCATACTATGAGGACAGCAACTCATACTGTGAGGACAGCAACTCATACTATGAGGACAGCAACTCATACTGTGAGGACAGCAACTCATACTATAAGGACAGAAACTCATACTGTGAGGACAGCAACTCATACTGTGAGGACAGCAACTCATACTGTGAGGACAGCAACTCATACTGCGAGGACAGCAACTCATACTATGAGGACAGCAACTCATACTGTGAGGACAGCAACTCATACTGTGAGGACAGCAACTCATACTGTGAGGACAGCAACTCATACTGTGAGGACAGCAACTCATACTGTGAGTGTACAGGGAGCGGAGGAGAAGACAGTAAACAACCCTTAAATATGAGAGAAGAGGAAGTGGACAGGAAATATCAACTCAACCAAATGCAAATCCAAACTAGACGTTGAAATGACGTCTGTGCCCAGTGGGTAGTTTCTCTTACCACTTTCTCCCTCTCTCTCTAAAGTGAGATACAGATCCAATATGTCTTGCCAGTGAAAAATTGAGAACCTCATACTCATAATTGTTATGCAGGCATGGGGCATCTTGGGGTGCATGAGCATTTTCGCAAATATCATCTTTACAAAAGCTGTCGCAAGTTCACGCCAAGGAGATGTGTGAGGGTGAGTGTACTCGGAAGCTAGTGTTTGTGTGCTTGCATGTGTTTGTGTTTTTGTTTAACTATCCTTGTGGGCACCCGAAGTCCTCACAAGGATAGTAAAACAAGGAATATTGGGGACATTTTGCCAGTCCCCACAATATTTTTTTTTATTTTAGGCTTAGGGGCTAGGTTTAGGGTTAGGGTTATAATTAGGGTTAGGGTTATAATTAAGGTTAGGAGTTAGGGTTAGGCATAGTTTTAGGGTTAGGGTTTTGGGTTAAGGTTAGGTTTAGGGTTATTGTTAGGATTATGTTTAGGTTAAGGGTTAGATTTAGGGTTGGGGAAATTAGGATTTTGGATGGGAATCAATTATTTGGTCCCCACAAGGATAGCAATACAAAACTGTGTGTGTGTGTGGGGGGGTCTGGCTGGCACTTGATGAAGCTGCGTTTATCAAACATGAGGGATAATGAAATTTGCAGTCATCAATCACCTGAAAGCTGTAACGCTAGTCCCCCCTCAATC
Source organism: Coregonus clupeaformis (assembly GCF_020615455.1). Lineage (NCBI taxonomy): Eukaryota > Metazoa > Chordata > Actinopteri > Salmoniformes > Salmonidae > Coregonus > Coregonus clupeaformis. The sequence continues at coordinate 17,371,368 of NC_059197.1, read as the reverse complement.
TAATTACATTTGGGCCTGTTGATTAATTAAATAAGACCCAAACGACTTTGGCAATTAAAGTACATTTCTTCTTTCTCACTCCCCGAGTGACAAACCTCACCATGGGCTTCACCATAGCATACCTCATCTGGGCATTTTACACTGGGCTGGGCCATACCTACAGTATTATAGAAGACCAGTGGTCCCGACAGATATCTTTGCTGCGCGGTCAGCATTTTTCATGCTGCGGTTGGGAGCAGGCGGTCAGACAGACAATTTTGGGATTAATTATATTTTTTTGTCCCGTAGATAATTTGTAAAACGGTTGTCTTTCTGCTTTGTATGCGTTAGCCCTACCTATTGGATTAAAAGCACATATTTTTCGCATTATTCACAGACTCTCAGAATTCACTGCTTCAAGTTTAGTAGCCTACCTCTTCTCTCCTAGTTGGGCGTGAGAGATCAAGTGCACCATTTATGTGTGGTCTCAATATAATAGAGTAGGCATGCATGGGCAGAGAATCACGAGGCAGTTATCTTTCCAAGGAAATTTAATAAAATATGATTAGACCATAGTTTATTACAGTGTCTGTAAATAAATATTGACAATGGAAAGAAGAGGAGGGCGAGGCGAGTTTCGGTGCAATCAAAAACATTTATCATCATTGAAAAGGAAAATATGCAACGTGCGCATAGGCTACCATGGTGAGCGAGCGTTGCGCCTTTTCGTTTTCAATAAATATTGATTACCATGTATCTGTCTCTGCCTGCAAATCGTCCTCCTAAAAGTTAGACTATATTCTATATACAAAATGTAGCTCAAGAGAAAGTCCGCTCTCATCATTCCTGCTGCGTCAAGTTCAGTAGCCATACGTGCAAGATTAGGTGTGTGTGTGGTCTCAATTAAATAGAGTAGGCTATAGCCCAGGGGTATAAACTTTTTTGGCCCACGACCCCATTTTGATATCTGAAAATTCTCGCGACCCCAACCATGTGAAAATAATTATGTAATTAACAGCCGATAGCACTGAAGAGCACTGAATCCAGCTTCACACAGATATGAGCTGGCGAAGGGTACCATTAGTTTTATGGTGCTTTCGAGACAACTTGGTACTCTGAAAAATACGAGGTCAAATCATGACGTCAGTGATCTTCAGGTCGGAAAGTCGGAGCTCTAGAAAGATGCCACAGTTCCCGAGTTGGAATTCCGAGTTGGATGACTTTTCAAAACGTTTTTCCTCAGTCTGAGCTCGTTTTTTTTCTTTGAGTTCCTAGTTTTCTTGAACGCACTGAAGTCGGAAGTCAGATATTTCCAAGTTTCCAGTTCAGAGTTCCCAGTTGTTTTGAACACGGAATTAATGCTCAGAGGGAGACGGCAGGGTATTGCCTTTGAGTCAGGAACCAAAATTCCTCAGCAGTGACCCGTGAATGCATTCGGTCACATTATAGCTCGATCAATTGTTCAATTTCACTTACCGGTATGTCAACTGAGCCAGGATCACAATCAAACGGATTGGGAAGTAGTTCCCAAAGTGCTCTTCCAAGCGTTGGAGGTGAGCAGTCATCACTCGTGTGGGACACTTAGAGTGCAGAGGCCTGCCCGCCGTTCCGCCATAGATGGGGATCTATCTGAGCAATCCCATCTGTGCAAAAGCCCACCATTCGATCCCATGGAATCTGTTTTTCGTCAATATAGCCATGGCGCACACTGAACATCACCTGTGCAGTTTCATGCTTGGGAATCATGAGACAGAACAATATGTCCTCGTGAATATCATCTCCCCACATGCATGGGCATCTCGGCCCTCACAGCTAACATCCATTTGGAGAGCATAAGCTGGGGAGTTTTGGAGTCGTTCAGTCACAGTTTCCTCTTGATTGCTAGCAATAGCATACATTATTTGTTTAACAGTGTTATCTGACAAAGGTATTGATGTGAGTTTCTGTGCCTCTGCCTCCCCACACATTGTTTCACCATATCAATTGCGGGCGGTAATATCAAAGTTTCTGCAATAGTGTGTGGTTTCATAGCGTAGCGGGCCTAGTCATTCACCGTGGGAATGATTCAAGTGCAACGGTCAAGTGCGGCCTTTTCCCATGATCTAAGGGCGCTCTCTGGTTGAATTTTGTCTTTTAGATTGTAATAATTTTAGTTTAGATTTTGAAGGTTAAACACATTACAATGATTTTGAGATACAAAACATATATTATAATATATCAGTATACCAGTAATACCGATAGCCTAATATAAATGGGCCATGTGAGAATCTCTGGTAATGTAACCTGTTTCTTAGGTTATTTTGGCACATTTTGATATTGCCTATAGGGCGAAAAATTGCTGGGACTGACCATGACCCCCAGGCGTTCCATGAATGCTTTCCATACGCGTGAGGGACACGTGAACTGAGGGACACGATCTGACACAATGTCCTCCGGGATCCCGTAGTGCCGGAAGACGTGCGTAAAAAGAGCCTCCGCAGTTTGCATGGCCGACGGGAGCCCAGGCAGAGGAAGGAGGCGATAGCTGTCAAGTGAGCTGCGTCACATACACCTAAAATAACATTGCGGGACTGCGGTTGGGTTCGGGACAAGTTCTTGCAGTAGCGGGTGGGAGTCAGACAGAAAGCCACCAGGAGCGGGCGGGGTGCGTCTGCCGGTGCGGGATGAATAAATCAGTCCAGCGCAGACCTCTGAAGCAATAAACATAACTGACATATCACAGACACACTACATCCATACTAGGCTTGGACCATATACCACATACCGGGGTATTTGAAAATAGCCATGGGATGGTTTATCAATACCGTTGAAACTATTTCTTTGACGTTTTTAAATAAAATTTGAATATTTGTAGCTACAGATCGCGTTCTTCATTTCACCTGTCACATTATTTTACAATATTAATGCTTACCGGTAGTCCCCAGTACGTGGTCTTTGTTTACAAGCACACAACAACGAGAGACCGGAGCCCTGTGAGTCACTCACTGCTGTGCAGCACGTGCCAGTTGACCTAGTTACAGTATGGAATTCACAACTTTAAATGTTTGCCAACTAAATATAACTATTAAGTTAACTGTCTTCAGTTGTGCATTTGGTTTGCTAATTTAGTTGTTAGTCATCTAGCTAAGTGGTTAGCTTCATCTAAAATCAAGCTTTTCTTGTTAACAGAAGAGAACCCCCTCCTGGATCAAGATCCTTGCTGTCCAATATAGATTTTGTGAGCGCAAAAAAATGTGAATAGCAGTTTTTTGTTACTTGTATAACATTATGAGCTGGGATGTCAGTCCTGCAAATATTTTGTCAGAGACTGCATAATATTTTCGCATTGCACTTGTTAGCATTTAGCTAGCATTCGCTATGGGATTCTTCATGTAATTGTTAGCATTGCTAACCTTCGGATTAAAGAGGCTCAATGGGGTTTGACAATAGCGCCCCTGTGTTTAGTGCCGGTATTACCGAATATCCCAGGATGGCACAAGGTCAGTATGAAGGTAGGACAATCTGGACACCGCCCAAGCATAGTGGAGACAGCGCATAATACTCTCACACATGCAAATCATAATCAAACATGATGTAACCACACACACAGATTACACAGTTGAACATTGAACACAAACACACAGTACACATCCACACACGCAAATCATAAAACAAACATGATGTTTATTTTTTATTTTTTTTATTTCACCTTTATTTAACCAGGTAAGCCAGTTGAGAACAGGTTCTCATTTACAACTGCGACCTGGCCAAGATAAAGCAAAGTAGTGCAATAAAAACAACACAGAGTTACATATGGGGTAAAAAAACATAAAGTCAAAAATACAACAGAAAATATATATACAGTGTGTGCAAATGTAGCAAGTTATGGAGGTAAGGCAATAAATAGGCTATAGTGCAGAATAATTACAATAGTATTAACACTGGGAATGCTAGATGTGCAAGAGATTATGTGCAAATAGAGATACTGGGGTGCAAAAGAGCAAAATAAATAACAATATGGGGATGAGGTAGTTGGGTGGGCTAATTTCAGATGGGCTGTGTACAGGTGCAGTGATCGGTAAGGTGCTCTGACAACTGATGCTTAAAGTTAGTGAGGGAGATAAGAGTCTCCAGCTTCAGAGATTTTTGCAATTCGTTCCAGTCATTGGCAGCAGAGAACTGGAAGGAATGGCGGCAAAAGGAGGTGTTGGCTTTGGGAATGACCAGTGAGATATACCTGCTGGAGCGCAGACTACGGGTGGGTGCTGCTATGGTGACCAATGAGCTAAGATAAGGCGGGGATTTGCCTAGCAGTGATTTATAGATGGCCTGGAGCCAGTGGGTTTGACGACGAACATGTAGTGAGGACCAGCCAACAAGAGCGTACAGGTCACAGTGGTGGGTAGTGTATGGGGCTTTGGAGACAAAACGGATGGCACTGTGATAGACTACATCCAATTTGCTGAGTAGAGTGTTGGAGGCTATTTTGTAAATGACATCGCCGAAGTCAAGGATCGGTAGGATAGTCAGTTTTACGAGGGCATGTTTGGCAGCATGAGTGAAGGAGGCTTTGTTGCGAAATAGGATAGGATTTAACTTTGGATTGGAGATTCTTTATGTAAGTCTGGAAGTTGAGTTTACAGTCTAACCAGACACCTAGGTATTTGTAGTTGTCCACATACTCTAGGTCAGACCCGTCGACAGTGGTGATTCTAGTCGGGTGGGCGGGTGCCAGCAGCGTTCGATTGAAAAGCATGCATTTAGTTTTACTAGTGTTTAAGAGCAGTTGGAGGCTACTGAAGGATTGTTGTATGGCATTGAAGCTCGTTTGGAGGTTTGTTAACACAGTGTCCAATGAAGGGCCAGATGTATACAAAATGGTGTCGTCTGCATAGAGGTGGATCTGAGAGTCACCAGCAGCAAGAGCGACATCATTGATATACACGGAGAAAAGTGTCGGCCCAAGAATTGAACCCTGTGGCACCCCCATAGAGACTGCCATAGGTCCAGACAACAGGCCCTCCGATTTGACACACTGAACTCTATCTGAGAAGTAGTTGGTGAACCAGGCGAGGCAGTCATTTGAGAAACCAAGGCTATTTAGTCTGCCAATAAGAATGCGCTGGTTGACAGAGTCGAAAGCCTTGGCCAGGTCGATGAAGACGGCTGCACAGTACTGTCTATTATCAATCGCGGTTATAATATCGTTTAGGACCTTGAGCGTGGCTGAAGTGCACCCGTGACCAGCTCGGAAACCGGATTGCAAAGCGGAGAAGGCACGGTGGTATTCAAATGGTCGGTGATCTGTTTGTTAACTTGGCTTTCAAATACTTTCGAAAGGCAGGGCAGGATGGATATAGGTCTGTAGCAGTTTGGATCTAGAGTGTCACCCCCTTTGAAGAGGGGGATGACCGCGGCAGCTTTCCAATCTCTGGGGATCTCAGACGTTATGAAAGAGAGGTTGAACAGACTAGTAATAGGGGTTGCGACAATTTCGGCGGCTAGTTTTAGAAAGAAAGGGTCCAGATTGTCTAGCCCAGCTGATTTGTAGGGGTCCAGATTTTGCAGCGCTTTCAAAACATCAGCTGTCTGAATTTGTGTGAAGGAGAAGCGGGGGGCATGGGCAAGTTGCAGCAGAGGGGTGCAGAGTTGGTGGCCGGGTTAGTGGTAGCCAGATGGAAAGCATGGCCAGCTGTAGCAAAATGCTTGTTGAAATTCTCGATTATTTTAGATTTATCGGTGGTGATAGTGTTTCCCTAGCCTCAGTGCAGTGGGCAGCTGGGAGGAAGTGCTCTTATTCTCCATGGACTTTACAGTGTCCCAAAACTTTTTGGAGTTAGTGCTACAGGATGCAAATTTCTGTTTGAAAAAGTTAGCCTTTGCTTTCCTGACTGCTTGTGTATATTGGTTCCTAACTTCCCTGAAAAGTTGCATATCGCGGGGGCTATTTGATGCTAATGCTGTACGCCACAGGATGTTTTTGTGCTGGTCAAGGGCAGTCAAGTCTGAGGAGAACCAGGGGCTATATCGGTTCTTAGTTCTGTATTTTTTGAATGGGGCATGTTTATTTAAGATTGAGAGGAAATTACTTTTTAAGGAACAACCAGGCATCCTCTACTGACGGAATGAGATCTATATCCATCCAGGATACCTGGGCCAGGTCAATTAGGAAGGCCTGCTCGCTAAAGTGTTTTAGAGAGCGTTTGACAGTGATGAGGGGTGGTCGTTGACCGCGGACCCGTTACGGACGCAGGCAATAAGGCAGTGATCGCTGAGATCCTGGTTGAAGACAGCTGAGGTGTATTTAGAGGGTATGTTAGTCAGGATGATATCTATGAGGGTACCCATGTTTACGGATTTAGGGTTGTACCTGGTAGGTTCGTTGATAATTTGCGTGAGGTTGAGGGCATCTAGCTTGGATTGTAGGATGGCTGGGGTATTAAGCATATCCCAATTTAGGTCACCAAGCAGTACAAACTCTGAGGATAAATGGGGGCAATCAATTCACATATGGTGTCCAGGGCACAGCTGGGGGCTGAGGGGGTCTGTAGCAAGCGGCAACAGTGAGAGACTTATTTCTGGAAAGGTGGATTTTAGAAGTAGAAGCTCAAACTGTTTGGGCACAGACCTGGATAGTATGATAGAGCTCTGCAGGCTATCTCTACAGTAGATTGCAACTCCACCCCCCTTTGGCAGTTCTATCTAGACGGAAAATGTTATAGTTGGGGATGGAAATTTCAGAATTTTTGGTGGCCTTCCTGAGCCAGGATTCAGACACTGCTAGAACATCAGGGTTGGCAGAGTGTGCTAACGCAGTGAATAACTCAAACTTAGGAAGTAGACTTCTGATATTTATGTGCAAGAAACCAAGAAGTCATCAAATGATAGCGCCTGGGGAGTAGGAGTGATACTGAGGGCTGCAGGGCCTGGGTTAGCCTCTACATCACCAGAGGAACAGAGGACTAGAATAAGGATACGGCTAAAGGCTTTAAGAACTGGTCTTCTAGTGCGTTGGGTACATAGAATAAAGGGGGCAGATTTCCGGGTGTTATAGAAAAGATTCAGGGCATTATGTACAGACAAGGATATGGAAGGATATGAGTAAAGTGGAGGTAAACCTAAGCGTTGGGTAACAATGAAAGAGATAGCATCGCTGGAGGCATCAATTGAGTCGGTCTCCGCGTGTATAGGGGGAGGGGCAAAGGGAGCTATCTAAGGCAGGTTTAGCTAGGCTGGGGGGTCTACAGTGATATAGTACAATTAGAAATAACCGAAACAACAATAAACTAACCATGTTTGGGCTGAGGCTAAACATAAACAGGATGTAGTACCGTAAAAAGGAACAGTCCAGCAGACATCAGCTGTATAGCTGAGTTATCATAAGGTCCGGTGGTAAAGGACTAGTGAGTAAGAGGCCACGGCTAGCGTGTGCTAGCGGGCCGGGGCTAGCAGATGGATGGAATCTTCGTGGTTAACGTCGTAACCACATCAGACGATTTCGTCGGCAGACCAGTCGTGTAGGATCGGCGGGGCTCCGTGTCAACACTAGGTGGTCCCGTCCGGTTGACAGAGAGGTGGATAGCCGGGAGATGGGCCTAGCTCAGGATGATTAGCCAGACCACAGCGTCCGTTTTGTTGTAGCTAGCTGGTAGCGATGAATCCGGAGTTAAAGGTCCAGTGATTCAGTGATTCCGGCGGAAAAACTGATATGTTCTGGGTCGATAACGCGCTGTGCAGACTGGCCGAATATCCGGTGATTAATGTCCAGTGATTAAAATTAATCCCGCAGAAAAAAAATCCAATGTTCTGGGTGAAATACCGCTAGCTGTGGCTAATAGCAAGTAGCTAGTTAGCTGGCTAGCTAGTTTCAACTGGAGATTCTAGATTCTAGATAAAGGTAAGTCAATAATAGAATCCGTTCCACATTGAGTGAGGCGGGTTGCAGGAAAGTATATTTTGTAGAAGGATGAAAAGTCTGATAGGGAAATATGTACGAAAAATACAGAAAAATAGGGTATTTACAGGCTATTTACAGACATACGATAAAAACACAACTGCACTACTACGCCATCTTGGATTTTGAAAAGTTTCTGTGTGTAAACACACACACAGATTACACAGTCGAACACAATACCTTCACCATGTCAGCACCGCTCCATACTACTGAGATGGCCGCCCTAGCCTCTCTGTATTCTACAGGATCAGAGAAAGTTTTACTCGGAGGCAGAGCAGGTCAATTTGTTTCTAGCTCTCTTTACAACGGGCTCGTTTAAAGGCCAGCCACCCAGACCGAATCCACTAACAGACACCGTGTCCCGGAGCATTATGGAAATTGATTAGTTCTCTCTATCTCTCTCGCTCGCCCCCCAGTAAGCTATACACCATGTTCCTGTTTATGTGATAGGGCTTACCATGCGTTATGAGGAAGGTTAAGGGTTATGCTCCCTTTGATGTCGTCACCAAAGTGGAGGTAGCCCAGCGTTGCCAAGACAACATAGAGGACGATGGTGATGCCCATCCCGATGTTCAGAGCCACGGGGAACCGCTTCGGTTCCTTCATCTGGTTCTCTAGAGGAAGAACCTTCCGCACACAAACACAGGGAGAGCTAATTGTCAGGAATGGTGTATAATAAAAGCAATACAAGACAAATACATTACCATCTTGAATAAAAGGATGGAAACAGTGCCCCGAAAAACAAAGTATTGAGATCTGAAAAAGCCATGAAAAGATGAAAAGCATCAGCCTTCTACTGAATAACAAACTCTTGGCATAGAGAACGATAATGGAGCAGTCAGGAGGACTAGTCTCTGATTACAATATACATGGTGACCTACATTAGCCCCAGACGTTTACCAAGTTCTCCGTTTTGAGCGGGATCAGAATTTTGCTGTGGATGAGGATCGTTGGATGCTGGGTGAGTGGGAGGGTGGGGGTTGGATGTTTGAGGTGTTGCCGTTTGGCTAGTACCCTGTGGGGATGCTGCATGGTGGGTGGCAGGGAACATTATCACTGCTAAGTACCACACACTGACTGAGGAATTGCTCTCCGCTCTCTGCCCCGGGAACGCCTCTCGATCTGGGCAGAGGAATTAATGATCGCCATTCATCACCAAACATCCACATAAAGAAACAGTGGTATAATGAGATCCCCAGACACTCGCACCTTTCTCTTTCTTTCATTCCCTCTCTCTCTCTCCCCTCCCTCTCTTCTCCTCCTTACCTCGAGAAAATATGGATGCTTTCTAATTGGGGTAAACAACAGTTTAATTTGAACAGGTTTAAACCTGGCTGTCAAAGTCACATACATATTCAAAGAACAGATGTATTTTTCTTTCCTATCTTCGCTTGTTCCTTAGTTGTTTTTTTCCCCTTCCCTTCTTTGCTGTGACTGATCAGTTTTTAACAAGGGCTTGTTACCTCTCCTCCTGATGCGACTGATGTGTTTTCTGACTGCTGTTTGATTTGGTGATTCACGAGGGATGGGGAACACTTCAACGACCTGGACTCTGATGCACTGATTATACATACAAAACGCTATTAGACTGTAAGGTATGAAAGCACACAGCCAACAGGAACATAGCTTTCTGTGTCAGAGTAAGTGGATACATTAAGCCACAATAAAAAGTTGGAAAGGGCCTCTCCTGTTTGGCTACCTGTCCAAGAACCTTGCCTCACTCACAACAAAACGTCTCAAAGACACATTGCTTTCAAACCACATTAACCCCGTAACAGGGCCAGCCAGCCAAGACTCCAACAGTGAGGGAGTTGCTTCAGAGCCAGAGAAGTAACATGCCAAAACTCCACCGATCTAAGAGACCAAAGCCACCGTGCCATGAGCCTCCGCCTTCTTACCGCCACATCAAGCAGGGTGTGTGAGACGGCAGCATTGGGCAGACAGCCAGTCTGCATTGAGCTGAGAACAACAGGTGGTTCAGTTAACAAACTAATAACACTGACCTCTCAGCCTGGGGCACAGCCCACTACTGAGAGAAGAGCAGCCACATACAGAGAGAGAGAGATGGAGGAGAGGAGGAGAAACAGAGACAGGAAGAGACTGAGGATTGGAGACGGGGAAGAGAGGGGGGAGAGGGATGGATAGATAGATGGAGAGAGAAAGAGAGAGAGAGAGAAGAAAGGGAGAGAAGATAACAAAGAAGTAGAGACAGCAGAGAGGAGCATGCAAATGAGAAACAGAAATAGAAAAGAGAGAGAGAGAGAGAGAGAGAGAGAGAGAGAGAGAGAGAGAGAGAAGTCGAGAGAAGTGAGAGAGAGAAAGAGAGAGAGAGAAAGAGTGAGAGAGAGAAAGAGAGACAAAGTGAGAGAGAGAGAAAGTGAGAGAAAGAGAGAGATCGAGAGAAAGAGAGAGCGAGAGAAAGAGAGAGAGAAAGAGAGAGACAGAGAGCAAGAGAAAGAGAGAGAAAGAGAGAGCGAGAGAAAGAGAGAGAGAAAGAAAGAGAAAGAGAGCGAGAGAAAGAGGAGAGAGTGAGAGAGAAAGAGAGAGAGAAAGACAGCGAGCAAGAGAGCGAGAGAGCAAGAATGAGAGCGAGAGCGGCTGGTGGAAAGAGAGAAAATGAAAGCAAGAACATTGAGACAAGGTCAGATATTGAAAGACAAAAAAGATTGAATGAGGAGACTAAACTATTTGAAGTTTATGAAAGTGATAATCATCATTAATCCCCCCAAATATGTGTTCTTGACCGTGAAGATCAAAGTGAGAAGTAATTTATTTCTCAAGGTGTCCGTCCGACACAACACTGTCTGAGGTTGAATCACGTTCATCAGCCCCCCTCTCCCCTTCGGTTAGACATGCTCTCTTGCTCGCCACTACCTTAGCACTCGAACAGCTAATATGCAGTCACACATAATAACTCTAAAGAACAGCCTCTCTCTCGCTCTTGGCTGCAGTCATTACGACAGTTCTCCTTCGTTGATCTAGCCAACTAATTTGTCCTCAATCAAAGGTTAATTGACAGCAATTTAGTATTAAGGCAATGAAGAGGGCAATATGGGATTGTCAGTGGGGAAGGGAGGCCTAGCCAGCTATTACCTCTCAGCCAATCGCCTGCCGCCAACAGCGCCTTGCAACAAATCATCTGGCAGGAGTAGCAGCCTTAAGCCAATCACCTGAGTCATTGTGTCGTCTTTCTCTCACCACAGCAACCCAACGGCCATTTTGTGTGCATGCCAAAAGGTTGAGAACTCAACTAACTACTGCTGACCTCTGGTTGGCCACAATCCCCTTGTAATGAGAGAAGAGGTCAAAAGTCCATGCTACCAATGAGACACGGAACATGATTAATCAACATTATATTCCATCTGTATGATATTACATTACCCTAAGCAGATTCTCTCCACTATTAGTCTTGGGACAGAAGATAGCGCCAGACCTGCCCTGTCAGCCTGCTGTAGTCCTGGCCTGCTATAGTCCTGGCCTGCTATAGTCCTGGCCTGCTATAGTCCTGCTGTGTGTGGATCTGTTCATACATCACTCTGGACAGAGGCAGAGTGGGAAAAGAGAGTGACAGAGACAATGTGTGTGGGTGTAAATGGGAGATGTGTGTGGGTGTAAATAGGCATGCCATGAATGCGAGTTTTATTATGCATAAAGTGCCTTGCAAAGTATTCATCCCCCTTAGCATTTTTCCTATTTTGTTGCATTACAACTTGTAATTTAAATGGATTTTTATTTGGATTTCATGTAATGGACATTCACAAAATAGTCCAAATTGGTGAAGTGAAATTTAAAAAAATACTTGTTTCAAAACATTCTAAAAAATAAATAACGGAAAAGTGGTGCCTGCATATGTATTCACCCCCTTTGCTATGAAGCCCCTAAATAAGATCTGGTGCAACCAATTACCTTCAGGAGAAGTCACATAATTAGTTAAATAAAGTCCACCAGTGTGCAATCTAAGTGTCACATGATCTGTCACATGATCTCAGTATATATACACAGACCTGTTCTGAAAGGCCCCAGAGTCTGCAACACCACTAAGCAAGGGGAACCACCAAGCAAGCGGCACCATGAAGACCAAGGAGCTCTCCAAACAGGTCAGGGACAAAATTGTGGAGAAGTACAGATCGGGATTGGGTTATAAAAAAATATCAGAAACTTTGAACATCCCATGGAGCACCATTAAATCCATTATTAAAAAATGGAAAGAATATGGCACAACAACACAACAACAAACCTGCCAAAAGAGGGCTGCCCAGCAAAACTCACGGACCAGGCAAGGATGGCATTAATCAGAGAGGCAACAAAGAGACCAAAGATAACCCTGAAGGAGCTGCAAAGCTCCACAGCGGAGATTGGCGTATCTGTCCATAGGACCACTTTAAGCCGTACACTCCACAGAGCTGGGCTTTACGGAAGAGTGGCAAGAAAAAAGCCACTGCTTAAAGAAAAAAATAAGCAAACACGTTTGGTGTTCGCCAAAAGGCATGTGGCAGACTCCCCAAACATATGGAAGAAGGTACTCTGGACAGATGAGACTAAAATTGAGCTTTTTGGCCATCAAAGAAAACGCTATGTCTGGCGCAAACCCAACACCTCTCATCACCCCAGGAACACCATCCCCACAGTGAAGCATGGTGGTGGCAGCATCATGCTGTGGGGATGTTTTTCATTGGCAGGTACTGGGAAACTAGTCAGAATTGAAGGAATGATGGATGGCGCTAAATACAGGGAAATTCTTGAGGGAAACCTGTTTCAGTCTTCCAGAGATTTGAGACTGGGACGAGGTTCACCTTCCAGCAGGACAATGACCCTAAGCATACTGCTAAAGCAATGCTTGAGTGGTTTAAGGGGAAACATTTAAATATCTTTGAATGGCCTAGACCAAAGCCCAGACCTCAATCCAATTGAGAATCTGTGGTATGACTTAAAGATTGCTGTACACCAGCGGAACCCATCCAACTTGAAGGAGCTGGAGCAGTTTTGCCTTGAAGAATGGGTAAAAATCCCAGTGGCTAGATGTGCCAAGTTTATAGAGACATACCCCAAGAGACTTGCAGCTGTAATTGCTGCAAAAGGTGGCTCTACAAAGTATTGACTTTGGGGGGGGTGAATAGTTATGCACGCTCAAGTTCTGTTTTTTTGTCTTATTTCTTGTTTGTTTCACAAAAAAATATATTTTGCATCTTTAAAGTGGTAGGCATGTTGTGTAAATCAAATGATACAACCCCCCCCAAAAAAAATCTATTTTAATTCCAGGTTGTAAGGCAACAAAATAGGAAAAATGCCAAGGGGGGTGAATACTTTCGCAAGCCACTGTACATGTCAAAATGAGCTTGGGATGTGCTTGTGTACATACGTCATGTCGATGTATATCACTGAACAGATAGTGTGTGTTGTCATGGCTGTCCTGGGAGGATCCAAATGGGCAGATCAGGTTTGCACGGCCTGTTGTAAATTTATGGAGAAGGAGACTCTCTCTCCCCCTCCAGTATTAACGAAAGGAATGTCTTTGTTAACAGACTTGTCCCACCAATACTCTAACACGTTCAAAAAGTGAATACTGGAACAATATTTCTAACATAAGAATGTGGGGAATGGTCAGAGGAGGTCTATAGAACAATAATGTCAATTGGGTTGTTATTTTGTGATGTCATTATAAATGCTATAAAAGGAAATACTGTAACTTAGTAAGTATACCCACTACATATACGAAGTTTTCATCCGATGCGTTGTGTATGAAATATGAAAAATGATAAAAGTATTTTTGTTAAGATGGGAATGTGATTTTAGGAGCCAAAAGAGATCAAGGCTATCTATAAACTTTGCACAGTAAGTAGCCACGCCCGAGTGAGGTCAGAGAGCGTGTCAACCTGACGGAACAGCCCATTTCGACAAGAGGGCATAAAGGCTTGGTAGAGAAATTAACCTTTAGACCAGAAAGACGTGAAGCAGCTGCTACACGTTAAAAATGGTTGGAATATATCAGGCCAGAAGGACGTTCAAAGTAGTTCGAACCCTGAATCGCAACACGAGGTAGAGACGATAAGTCACCTCCCCGACAATCACTGGTACGGCTGATTAGCTGTTCTGAGCAAAGCGAATTTAAGTGGGACCATTCTACTACTCTATCCAAACCATCCAACTAAGTAACTCTCATCACCCCACTGGGGAACCATGGACAGGGCTGGGTAGCCTATCTTCAAAGAACCAATCTTCCAGAAGACGGTGAAAGGAAAATCCATTCTGTAGTTCTGTTTAGGACTACATGACAAGTCACCGGACCTCGGACAACTAGAAGACCACAACAGTAGAAGATTTGCTGTAACTGTTGGACAATCAGAGCCTTAAGAGCGAGCCGCGAGAAGACCCAACTTACTCCCTTCCAAGGGCGGCCCGTTTCCGAATACTACACGGCGGCATCTCACGTAAATACATTCATGATTTCTTACTCCAAGCGGGCGGCGGTTCGTGTGCAAAGTATATGATTACTGAGAGAGTTGTTTCCAAACATATGAAAGTGTTGTGCCTCTGTCTCTCTCTCTCATTACCTCTTTTGTAACAAGCAGTCATATTACCTCTGCTGCAGAGGATAAGTTCATTAGAGTTACCAGCCTCAGAAATTGCAGCCCAAATAAATGCTTCACAGAGTTCAAGTAACAGACACATCTCAACATCAACTGTTCAGAGGGGACTGTGTGAATCAGGTCTTCAAGGTCGAATTGCTGCAAAGAAACCACTACTAAAGGACACCAATAAGAAGAAAAGACCTGCTTGGGCCAAGAAACACGAGCAATGGACATTAGACCGGTGGAATTAGCAATATGTCCTTTGGTCTGGAGTCCAAATTCGCTGTGTCTTTGTGAGACGTGGTGTGGGTGAACGGATGATCTCCGCATGTAGTTCCCACCGTAAAGCATGGAGGAGGAGGTGATATGGTGTGGGGGTGCTTTGTCTGTGATTTATTTAGAATTCAAGGCACAATTGACCAGCATGGCTACCACAGCATTCTGCAGCGATACGCAATCCCATCTGGTTTGGGCTTAGTGGGAATATCATTTGTTTTTCAATAGGTCAATGACCCAACACACCTCCAGGCTGTGTAAGGGCTATTTTACCAAGAAGGAGAGTGATGGAGTGGTGCATCAGATGACCTGGCCTCCACAATCCCCCGACCTCAACCAAATTGAGATGGTTTGGGATGAGTCAGTCGGCAGAGTGAAGGAAAAGCAGCCAACAAGTGCTCAGCATTTGTGGGAACTCCTTCAAGACTGTTGGAAAAGTAATCCAGGTGAAGCTGGTTGAGAGAATGCCAAGAGTATGCAAAGCTGTCATCAAGGCAAAGGGTGGCTATTTGAAGAATCTAAAATATAAAATATATTTTGATTTGTTTAACACTTTTTTGGTTACTACATGATTCCATATGTGCTATTTCATAGTTTTGATGTCTTCACTATTATTCTACAATGTAGAAAAACCCTTGAATGAGTAGGTGTGTACAAACTTTTGACTGGTACTGTATGTCTACATGTATGCATACATACGAGTGTGCCAGTGGTTTCAACACTCTCCAACTTGGCCTGGGGCCTTAGATGAACTCTTATCAGTGAACAAGACTTTCTATCGGCCCACTGCAGAGCTCACCTCCTGGGCAGAGAGGCAGGCAGCTCTGGGTACAGGAGCCAAGCACGGTGCATGTATTAGCATTACATAAGTCACCCTCCACACCCCCAGAGAGCCTTTAAGAAACCCCTAGCCCAATAAAAACCTGGTCTGAGACAAGTACTGAATTCCCATCCCTCATTGCAATATTTATGTCCTGAAGAAGCTTCAGCCACAGAATTTTAGTTCAAAAGAAGAGTGTCTCCAGCAGGCTTTCATAGGGAAAGAGCTGCCATTAAAGAGAAAGAAACCAAGACCAAGTGAAAACAAGTCACATAATCTTGTTTTGCCTGCTGCACTTACTATGTCAGCATTGCTGTTAGGAAAGGGGGAAAGAGGGGAAGAGAGAGAGAGAGAGAGAGAGAGAGAGAGAGAGAGAGAGAGAGAATTTCTCCTTTAACAGATCTAGTTTAAAATGTCCTTCTCGCTCTGCAGAGTGGCTTTCTGAAAAGAAAAACGGATCCCCAGAGGAACCCAGAGCAGTATTTTGTAAATCAGAGGAGTAGATCCCTGGCAACTGATCTCTTGGTGCACAGCGAATCTACTGTAGAGTGACCACACAAATAAGCAGCAAAGCCTTCTCCTTTCAAGTAGAAAGGAAAGCTCAGGGAAAGATCAAAGTAATGGAAATCTCTCTCAATTCAATTCAATTCAAGGGGCTTTCTCTCTCTCACTTTCTCTGCACAAAAGAGCCTATTTATACAGTATACAAATAACCTTCCAAGAGGACCAGGGAGGCTGTCTCAACCTCCACGAGTAGTGCTCCCTGTTTTAAAAAGATTAGAACAATTATTCTGTGCCGCACCACATTTTTTCGCTTTTCTCTCCCACTCTCCCTTCCTCCTTGGAGCCAGAGGAGAAAACTTGAACAAATTCACCAAAGACTGTAGCCATCTGCCAACTGCCCTGGACTTGATGGAAGAGTGAGCGGTAAGAGGCCAAACACTTGCTACCTATAAACTCCCTAGAACCAAAAGCAGAGGCATCCAAAGGTGCAGCACGCAGCCTTCCGCTAATCTACCGTCTTATATTTACTTACAGTCTGTTAGTTTATCCTTGAGAGAGGAGGGAGAGAGATCTTCAGACAAGGAGGAGATTAAAGGGGTTTCGATTATTGTTTGGAAAGGCCCCCACAACCCCCCTTAATAACCTTCGTTTAAACCCTGAAGCCCAAAGCACAAACACCTAACAGACTACCTTTAGTTGGCCTAGCCAAAACAATCAGCGTTAGCTCCAAGAGTATCTGCAGGGAGCTGAACTACTTCTCTGCTTTATAAACCCTGTGCTGGAGAGACAGGTGGAGGGTGTACAGATAAAGGTATGTCAGTAAGCGAGAAGCACACCAAAGCACTTTGGGCCAGTTTGTAGTGCTGGAAGGAACCATAGTTAGAGCTAACAGAAGTCAAGTACCTACTGGAGATCCGGGAAAGGGGATACCTAGTCAGTTGCACAACAATGCATTCAAACAAAATGTGTCTTCCGCAGTTAACCCTACCCCTTCTCTCTGTTAGGTACGTTTTTACTGGCACCAGCCAATAAGTTATTCCCAATTGGCCCAGTGACACCCATTTCAGGCCGGCTCTCTCCCTTTCCCATTGGTGTGAACATCGCATCCCCAGGCAGATAATTACCCTGTCAGGGTGACAGAGAACCCATATGGTCGTGGATCACTCCCAGAGAGAGAGAAAGAGAGAGAGAGAGAGAGAGAGAGAGAGAGAGAGAGAGAGAGAGAGAGAGAGAGAGAGAGAGAGAGAGAGAGAGAGAGAGAGAGAGAGAGAGAGAGAGAGAGAGAGGGAGAGAGCGAGAGAGCGAGAGAGAGCGGGAGAGAGAGAGAGAAAGGCACACAAAGAAAGTGTAATGGGATAGTTAGAGGAGGCTTAACTACTTTCATTCTGTCTTTACTTTATCCACTATCATTTGTGCTTTCTATCCCTATCTGAGCAGGAGCAGAGTCGGCAATTCTCTCCACTTCTCTCTTCTCTCCTCCTTCCTCTCCTCCCTCTCGCTCTCTAGAGACGTTCTGATCCGGAGTGGCCTGGCTGTCATCGCTGTCTGTCGGGTCGTCGTGGTGACGTGTCGGCCATCACTCTGTGCCCGCCGTTTGGCTGATTAATGGGTGAGCAGCGGTGAGTGAGCATTCCTCTGCCTCTCAGTCAATACACCCTGGTACCACCTCATACATCATCCTGCCTACGGCCAGCACACACATACTGAAACATTTAAACACACACACACACACACACACACACACACACATACATACATACACAGAAACATTTAAACACACACACACACACACAGACACATTCAAACACACACGCACACACACAGCCTCATCTGCAGGACACCATCCCCATCCCCGCTGAGGGTGAGATGAGGTTAGTGCTGTCACTATCCTCTCTATTAACCCTGGATCAATTACATTACATTAACATTAATGCTACCCTTGACCTGAACTATCTCTTAGCCATGCAGTATTCAAGGCTTTCAACTGCAACCGTGGCCAGTGGGCCCCAGTCACCAGCCAATCCAGAGTCGGTCACATAAGGGCCGGAACCAATCAGGTGTTACTAACTACATAAGGGTTTGGACAAATGGAGTCCCAGTTGTTGAAGAGTACTTACCACTCCGATGCCTTCGAAGGCGAAGATGGCTGTTCCGAAGAAGAAGGGGAACTTGGCCAAGGGGGAAGTGAGAGGGAGACGCTGAAGGTCCCCAAAATCCTGTCAGAGAGGGGCGACAGCAGACAGAGGAGCAGGCGATTAGGAAAACAGGGACAGTGACACATTAGTCTGTCAGAGGAGCTACTCCCATAAGGGCCTATAGAACAGAATCTACTTCCTCATCACTGCCAAAGACAAGATTTCCCCTGACTCACTGATCACACAGACAGACAGACAGACAGACAGACAGACAGACAGACAGACAGACAGACAGACAGACAGACAGACAGACAGACAGACAGACAGACAGACAGACAGACAGACAGAGAGAGAGAGAGAGAGAGAGAGGAGAGAGACAGAGAGAGAGAGAGAGAGCGAACTGAGGAAAAGGAGAATCCCAGTAAATGGAAGGAATGAAAGACACTAATAAAGAAAGACCATCAAAAAGAGCTTCCATAACACATTAGTCAGAGATTAAGAGACAGAAAGAGGGAGGAAAAATTGAGAAAGGAGAGGTTGTGGGGTTGACGGCTAGGTGACCTAATGGTGAATTAGGGATGCAGTGTTGTGTTTCCCTGTGGACGCGTTTCGTCTACCGCGTCACACAGAGACGCCCAGCGACTGACAGGGGTCCTAATGAATCTTTTAAAAACATAATTCAGCTGGTGATTGATGAGGGCTGTTCACAACGGCACCTAGACCACTGCCCAGAACACCGCCCAGCCACCCACCTACACACACATACAGCTGAGGGATGAGCTGTGCCACACACACTGGCTGGCACAACCTTCTGGGAAATCTAAAACAGCAATCAACGCTGGATTACACCACACGTCAGGAACGCTTACATCTGATGTCAATCTGCTCCAAAATGCCTAATTGTATTCTTAGAATGACCTTGGGAATGGTCCAAGTAGACAAGCGTTTAAAAGTTGTTCCTGATCGAAACTAAGTGCACTCTGACACTAACTGTTCAATCTTTAATTGAGAAGACCAGCCATAGCCAAACAATGGACCCTATACTTTATTGGAAATGAAAATGGCCTGGAGAACCATGTCTCACAGGAAACGTGTAATGGCTACAAGGGAGAACCATGTCTCACAGGAAACGTGTAATGGCTACAAGGGAGAACCATGTCTCACAGGAAACGTGTAATGGCTACAAGGGAGAACCATGTTCCACAGGAAACGTGTAATGGCTACAAGGGAGAACCATGTTCCACAGGAAACGTGTAATGGCTACAAGGGAGAACCATGTCTCACAGGAAACGTGTAATGGCTACAAGGGAGAACCATGTTCCACAGGAAACGTGTAATGGCTACAAGGGAGAACCATGTTCCACAGGAAACGTGTAATGGCTACAAGGGAGAACCATGTTCCACAGGAAACGTGTAATGGCTACAAGGGAGAACCATGTTCCACAGGAAACGTGTAATGGCTACAGGGAGAACCATGTTCCACAGGAAACGTGTAATGGCTACAAGGGAGAACCATGTTCCACAGGAAACGTGTAATGGCTACAAGGGAGAACCATGTTCCACAGGAAACGTGTAATGGCTACAAGGGAGAACCATGTTCCACAGGAGTAGTGCTGAGCGATTAGTACTTTTTGAGGTCAGTTCGGTTAGATTATTTAAAAAATATCACGTTTTTTAGACGTTTAATGAACTATGCATTATGTGGGTTGAATGCAGTAACAACACTGAATAAAACAATTAATAAAAGTCCCAAGATGGTAGTCATAGCCGCGGGAAGTAGTTTGTGGGTGGGGGGTGCTGCGATGTTTTTGCACATGGGAGGGGGGGGCTTATATCCTACACCCGGCTATATCAGTCCGCTAATACAGGACTATTAAAGGCCCAGTGCACTACTTGTGAGAAAAAAAGTTTCACTTTTTTTAAATTCAGATTTTCAGGGGGTGCTGCACCCCTTCTTCCCGTGACTGCTTATTAACCATCATTTATTCACATTACTTTACTAAAATATGTTTTATTAGATTACTTTGATTTCATTCCAAGTCATCATCTCATCTCTACAGAGCTGCTACCTATGCTGTCTGACAAAATCACTATTTTAGCAGTTCTTCAAATAAATAAAGTATACTTTTATGACTGTTGGATAACAACTATCAATCACTAAGATCATGTATTTTCAGTCTCGCGAAGCAACTGCTTTCTATCCCTCTCAATCACACGTTCTCTCTTCTCCCAGTGTCTGCTCCGCACAGACCGGACAAGTTTAAGAGGGCCCGCAATGGATTATGGTCATTGTAGTTAATTACCACTTTTTCTGCGCAAAACTATGTAGAATATTGGCCTGTTGGAAACTACAACATCGCACAGTTCAGGCTTAATCTGATATATCACTACAGAAACTGCACATCGAGCTCACAGAAGAAAAAAAAAAACGAAATAGAATTCAAATAATTGAACAGACGTCGGTCAATTAGTTGTTTAAAAATCGGTTAATCACTCAGCCCTACACAGGAGACATGCAGTGGATACAAGGAAGTCTCATGTTTCACAGAAGCAGACAGTACAGACACAAGGGGTACAGACACAGGGAGGTTCCATCTTTTACACACAGACAGCTACTTCCCAGTTCCCACACACACAGACAGCTACTTCCCAGTTCCCATACTCACAGACAGCTACTTCCCAGTTCCCACACACACAGACAGCTACTTCCCAGTTCCCACACACACAGACAGCTACTTCCCAGTTCCCACACACACAGACAGCTACTTCCCAGTTCCCACACACACAGACAGCTACTTCCCAGGTCCAACTCACAGACAGCTACTTCCCAGTTCCCACACTCACAGACAGCTACTTCCCAGTTCCCACACTCACAGACAGCTACTTCCCAGTTCCCACACTCACAGACAGCTACTTCCCTGTTCCCACACACACAGACAGCTACTTCACAGTTCCCACACACACAGACAGCTACTTCCCAGTTCCCACACACACAGACAGCTACTTCCCAGTTCCCACACACACAGACAGCTACTTCCCAGTTCCCACACTCACAGACAGCTACTTCCCAGTTCCCACACTCACAGACAGCTACTTCCCAGTTCCCACACTCACAGACAGCTACTTCCCAGTTCCCACACTCACAGACAGCTACTTCCCAGTTCCCACACTCACAGACAGCTACTTCCCAGTTACCACACACACACAGACAGCTACTTCCCAGTTCCCACACTCACAGACAGCTACTTCCCAGTTCCCACACTCACAGACAGCTACTTCCCAGTTCCCACACTCACAGACAGCTACTTCCCAGGTCCAACTCACAGACAGCTACTTCCCAGTTCCCACACACACAGACATCTACTTCCCAGGTCCCACTCACAGACAGCTACTTCCCAGTTACCACACACACACAGACAGCTACTTCCCAGTTCCCACACTCACAGACAGCTACTTCCCAGTTCCCACACTCACAGACAGCTACTTCCCAGTTCCCACACTCACAGACAGCTACTTCCCAGTTCCCACACTCACAGACAGCTACTTCCCAGTTCCCACACTCACAGACAGCTACTTCCCAGGTCCCACTCACAGACAGCTACTTCCCAGTTCCCACACTCACAGACAGCTACTTCCCAGTTCCCACACTCACAGACAGCTACTTCCCAGTTCCCACACTCACAGACAGCTACTTCCCAGGTCCAACTCACAGACAGCTACTTCCCAGTTCCCAGGTCTCTATCTGAGGTACACTACATGGCCAAAAGTATATGGACACCCCTTCAAATTAGTAGATTTGGCTATTTCAGCCACACCCATTGCGGACAGGTGTATAAAATCGAGCACACAGCCATGCAACCTCCATAGACAACCATTGGCAGTAGAATGGCCCGTACTGAAGAGCTCAATGACTTTCAATGTGGCACCGCCATAGGATGCCACCTTTCCACCAAGTCAGTTCCTCAAATGTCTGCCCTGCTAGAGCTACCCCAGTCAACTGTAAGTGCTGTTACTGTGAAGTGGAATCGTCTAGGAGCAACAACGGCTCAGTCACTAAGTGGTAGGCCACACAAGCTCACAGAACGGGACCGCCAAGTGCTAAAGCGCGTAGTGCGTACAAATCATGTCCTTGGTTGCAACACTCACTACCGAGTTCCAAACTGCCTCTGGAAGCAACGTCAGCATAAGAACTGTTTGTCGGGAGCTTCATGAAATGGGTTTCCATGGCCGAGCAGCCACACACAAGCCTAAGTTCACCATGTGCAAAGCCAAGCGTCATCTAGAGTGGTGTAAAGCTCGCCACCATTGGACTCGAGCAGTGGAAACGTGTTCTCTCTGTGGTCCTCTGTAGCTCAGCTGGTAGAGCACGGCGCTTGTAACGCCAAGGTAGTGGGTTTGATCCCCGGGACCACCCATACACAAAAATGTATGCACGCACGACTGTAAGTCGCTTTGGATAAAAGCGTCTGCTAAATGGCATATTATTATTATTTCTCTGGAGTGATGAATCACGCTTCACCATCTGCCAGTCCGACAGACTAATCTGGGTTTGGCGGATGCCAGGAGAACGCTACCAGCCCGAATGCATAGTGCCAACTGTAAAGTTTGGTGGAGGAGGAATAATGGTCTGGGGCTGTTTTTCATGGTTTGGGCTAGGCCCCTTAGTTCTAGTGAAGGGAAATCTTAACGCTACAGCATACAATGACATTCCAGATAATTCTGTGCTTCCAACTTTGTGGCAACAGTTTGGGGAAGGCCCTTTCCTGTTTCAGCATGACAATTCCCCTGTGCACAAAGCGAGGTCCACACAGAAATGGTTTGTTGAGATCAGTGTGGAAGAACTTGACCGGCTTGCACAAAGCTGACCTCAATTCATCCCAAAGGTGTTCGATGAACTCAACCCCATCGAATACCTTTGGGATGAATTGGAACGCTGACTGTGAGCCAGGCCTAATCGCCCAACATCAGTGCCTGACCTCACTAATGCTCTTGTGGCTGAATGGAAACAAGTCCCCGCAGCAATGTTCCAACATCTAGTGAAAAGCCTTCCCAGAAGAGTGGAAGCTGTTATAGCAGCAAAGGGGGTCCAACTCCATATTACTGCCCATGATTTTGGAGTGAGATGTTCGACGAGCAGGTGTCCACATACTTTTGTAGTGTACATTAATGACAGGCTTCAGGTCAATATCAAAGCCACCCCAAGGGGTCGCCTCTCCACAACACTTTTAGATTGGTTAACGCTTGTCTTGAACTGTCTTGTCTAGGGTTTAAAAATGGTTTCCCGAAATCCCTGTTGGAGGGTTCCCGGAATCAGGAGGGAAGAATAGGAAATCCAGGATTTCTGGAAAACCAGGAAATGTATTGAAAGCACCCTAGTCTTGTCACTGTCAGTAGCGTGGCAGAGCTAACATCAGTCCTTTGAGTGACAACTTATTTTTTGTCACAATCACGACACATTCCCTTTGACTGATTGTCATGACACCAGTCAGGCTATGGTAATGAGAGTGTAAAACAGCTAGGGGGGATATGGTCAGGTGTTAATCTCACAATAGCGTGTGCCTCACACACCCATTTGTGGGACAATTATACAGAAGAATGTATAATTGTCCCACACACCCATTTGAATCACAGATTTTAAGTGCCCAGGTTGAGAACCGTTGTGCAGGAGGATGACATCATCTGGAGCGTGACAAACACATAACCAAACTGTACTAGGGGAGTGTTAAGCATGGACAACAGTTTCCCATTGACTTCTTCCACTTACCGTCGTGATGTACTGGAAGATGATGATGACGCTGACGGCCATGCAGACGTTGGCCAGCAACGACAGGACGGCCATGTTCTTCAGGTCCTTCATGAACACCAGCAGGATGAGGAAGGGCAGGAAGAAGAGCATGTAGAGACGCAGGTCCAGCGCCCAGGGCTCAGAGGGCACCGTGGTGGGTAGAGGGACCAGGGGCTCAGAGGGCACCGTGGTGGGTAGAGGAACCAGGGGCTCAGAGGGCACCGTGGTGGGTAGCGGGACCAGGGGCTCAGAGGGCACCGTGGTGGGTAGAGGGACCAGGGGCTCAGAGGGCACCGTGGTGGGTGGAGGGACCAGGGCTGGCACCATGGAGGTGTTGGCGAAGGACAGGGATTCATCTGCCAGGGTGATGTTTACACCTTGGTAGCCCTCAACAACCTAGAAAGGAAGGAATGAATACACACAGGTGCAGGCAGGCATACGCACACACACACACACACACACACACACACACACACACACACACACGCAAACACCCACACAAAAAGGTGTGATTAATGGAGGTGTGTTCATGAGTGAGGCTCACCTCTCCCCTTCACCCTGTCGACCTTCAGGAAGGCACCTTCAGATAGACCTTCAGACAGAGATCACACTAAACTAAATCTACAGCAATTACGGCTGCTGTGTGTTCTCTCCTCGCCAGAGAAAACCATTTTAGGAGCTGAAGTGAAGAAGTGGATTGGTCTCTTGATTGTCGATAAGCAGCTCTCCCGCTCCTATCAACAACAAAAAACTTTCCCCAGAGAAATAACGATCAGAAAACTTTCTGGGATGAAAGAATATTCAACACAACACCAGGGAGAGGACTAGAGATGGGAGGGGGTAGTGGAGAGGAGGGAGGGGGTAGTGGAGAGGAGGGAGGGGGTAGTGGAGAGGAGAGAGGGGGTAGTGGAGAGGAGGGAGGGGGTAGTGGAGAGGAGGGAGGGGGGGCTCACAGCTCAGGCAAGAGAGAAAGCAGATCAGGGTTGCATTAAATTAGACTGTCTGCTTATACATTTTAGTCATTTAGCAGACGCTCTTATCCAGAGCGACTTAGAGGAGCAATTAGGGTTAAGTGCCTTGCTCAAGTGCACATCGGCAGATCTTTCGCCTAGTCGGTTCCATCAGCAGTGTGTACACTGTACTGTATGTATGTAGCTAGCTGTTGTCATACTATGAACACATACAGAGATGGGTACGTACAGGTAACTGCCAAAATTAAGGAAACACTTTTGTAAATGAGGGATACCAGAATCTGTCCACGAAAATAAGCAGACGAAGTGAGGAATTTTTGTATGGAGGTCAATGAGAGAGTGTCGAATTTGGCCAACAAATTTAATTTCTAATTTGCTTCATGAGGCTTTTTGATCTAATAGAAGTTTTGTAATGGTTAGGTTGTTTACGAATGCACTGATATAAACGTGAATGCACGTGGCATGTCGGCAACTTTGACTATATCGGAGTTGTGCCTGTTGTCATCGAGATAGAGGACTCATCGTGGATATAACCCATCTTAACATGGACGATGCCATTGAGTGCTTCCACCATTTTAAAGTAGTCAACTGTGTCGGGATTCCTAAGAGTTGGGAGCAATCAGACAATGAAGAAGAAAATGGACTACTTCAAAATGGTGATAGCATCTGTGACTGCATGGGCAGCGCCATTAAGGCTATAATGGCACAGATACAAAGATGAGTCCTCTACCTCCCACCTGCCTTCCATATTTTAGGACATGTATTTCCATTGTTAGAGCGGTCACTGGAATAGCTTGTTAATATAATAGACAATCTTTGGGGATACAAAGTATATTGAAAGCAGGTACTTCCACACGAGTTTGGTTCCTGAGTTAATTAAGCAATTAACATCCTATCATGCTTAGGGTCATGTATATTATTTTGTCTACCATGGCTAGAAGAGATTTCAGTTACTTTGAAAGAGGGGTCTCAAAGGAGCGTAGGGGGTTTAAAGGGTGTGTGTTTGTATCAGTCACTAGATCTCAACCCAACTGAACACTTATGGGCGATTCTGGAGTGGCACTTGAGACAGCGTTTTCCATCACCATCAACAAAACACCAAATGGAATTTCTACATTTTAGCTCTTATCCAGAGCGACTTACAGTTAGTGGGGTGCATACATTATTTTTTTATTTTTTTCATACTGGCCCCCCAACTGAGCTACATCCCTGCCGGCCATTCCCACCCCTACCCTGGACGACGCTGGGCCAATTGTGCGCTGCCCCATGGGTCTCCCGGTCGCGGCCGGCTATGACAGAGCCTGAATTCGAACCAGGATCTCTAGTGGCACAGCTAGAACTGCGATGCAGTGCCTTAGACCACTGCGCCACTCGGGAGATAATTTCTCATGGAAGAACGGTGTCACATCCCTCCAATAGAGTTCCAGACACTGGTAGAATCCTATGCCAAGGTGCATTGAAGCTGTTCTGGCAGCTCATGGTGGCCCGACGACACTATGTTGGTGTTTCCTTTATTTTGGCAGTTAACGGCATGTGCTGCTGTAGGTTGAATGACACAGACCCGAGAGTGCATTTACTACAGTAAAGTATGCCTGCTTGTATAAACTGTGTAGTAAACTCAATATCTACCATGTTTATGCTTGTAGCTTGTTTGTTGTTGTTGCCAGGAAATAAATTATGCGAGAGAGAGAGAGAGAGAGAGAGAGAGAGAGAGAGAGAGAGAGAGAGAGAGAGAGAAAGAAAAGGCAGTGTGTGGTAGTGATTTCATTTGATAGAGTAGTACAGGGCTTCCTTCCTTGGTAAACTCTACTCTAGACAACTAGTACTGATATACAGTAGCCTCATATTATCCCATAAGGTGGAATACTGCATCACATCATCTCATAACCAAGCACCATAGAGAGATGGACACCAAACAAGATAGATAATAATAATAATAATAATAATATGCCATTTAGCAGACGCTTTTATCCAAAGCGACTTACAGTCATGTGTGCATACATTTTTACGTATGGGTGGTCCCGGGGATCGAACCCACTACCCTGGCGTTACAAGCGCCATGCTCTACCAATTGAGCTACAGAGGACCCTAGATACTACACACAGTGCATTCGGAAAGTATTCAGACGGTATCACTTTTTCCACATTTTGTTACGTTACAGCCTGTTTCTAAAATAGATTAAATCGTTTTTTTCCCTCATCAATCTACACACAATACCCCATAATGACAAAGGAAAAGCAGTTTTTTAGAAATTTTAGCAAATGTATTAAAAATAAAAAACTTAAATATTACATTTACATCAGTATTCATACCCTTTCCTCAGTACTTTGTTGAAGCACCTTTGGCAGCGATTACAGCCTTGAGTCTTCTTGGGTATGACGCTACAAAACAAATCAAGTTTTATTTGCCACATGCGCCGAATACAACAGGTGTAGACATTACCGTGAAATGCTTACTTACAGCCCTTAACCAACAATGCATTTATTTTTTAATAAAAAAGTAAAATGAAACAACAACAAAAAAAGTGTTGCGAAAAAAAGAGCTAAAGTAAAATAAAATAACAGTAGGGAGGCTATATACAGGAGGGTACCGGTGCAGAGTCAATGTGCGGGGGCACCGGCTAGTTGAGGTAGTTGAGGTAATATGTACAAGTGGGTAGAGTTAAAGTGACTATGCATAAATAATTAACAGAGTAGCAGTAGCGTAAAAAGATGGGGTGGGGGTGGGGGGGGGCAGTGCAAATAGTCCGGGTAGCCATGATTAGCTGTTCAGGAGTCTTATGACTTGGGGGTAGAAGCTGTTGAGAAGCCTTTTGGACCTAGACTTGGCGCTCCGGTACCGCTTGCCGTGTGGTAGCAGAGAGAACAGTCTATGACTAGGATGGCTGGAGTCTTTGATCATTTTTAGGGCCTTCCTCTGACACCGCCTGGTATAGAGGTTCTGGATGGCAGGAAGCTTGGCCCCAGTGATGTACTGGGCCGTACGCACTACCCTCTGTAGTGCCTTGCGGTCGGAAGCTGAGCAGTTGCCATACCAGGCGGTGATGCAACCAGTCAGGATGCTCTCGATGGTGCAGCTGTAGAACTTTTTGAGGATCTGAAGACCCATGCCAAATCTTTTCAGTCTCCTGAGGGGGAATAGGCTTTGTCGTGCCCTCTTCATGACTGCCTTGGTGTGTTTGGACCATGATAGTTCGTTGGTGATGTGGACACCAAGGAACTTGAAGCTCTCAACCTATTCCACTACAGCCCCGTCGATGAGAATGGTGCTCAGTCCTCTTTTGTTCCCTGTAGTCCACAATCATCTCCTTTGTCTTGTTCACGTTGATGGAGAGGTTGCTATCCTGGCACCACATGGCCAGGTCTCTGGCCTGCTCTGGTGGTCTGCTTGAAACATGTTGGTATTACAGACTCAGTCAGGGACATGTTGAAAATGTCAATGAAGACACTTGCCAGTTGGTCAACACATGCTCGGAGTACACGTCCTGGTAATCCGTCTGGCCCTGCGGCCTTGTGAATGTTGACCTGGTTAAAAGTCTTACTCACATCGACTACGGAGAGCGTGATCACATAGCCATCCAGAACAGCTGGTGCTCTCATGCATGCTTCAGTGTTGCTTGCCTCGAAGCGAGCATAGAAGTGGTTTAGCTCGTCTGGTAGGCTTGTGTCACTGGGCAGCTCGAAGCTGTGCTTCCCTTTGTAGTCTGTAATAGTTTTCAAGCCCTGTCACATCCGACGAGCGTCAGAGCCGGTGTAGTACGATTAAATCTTAGTCCTGTATTGACTCTTTGCCTGTTTGATGGTTCGTCGGA
The DNA here is from genome assembly GCF_020615455.1 of Coregonus clupeaformis. Classification (NCBI taxonomy): domain Eukaryota; kingdom Metazoa; phylum Chordata; class Actinopteri; order Salmoniformes; family Salmonidae; genus Coregonus; species Coregonus clupeaformis. Next base: position 17,342,585 of record NC_059197.1, on the reverse strand, counting down.
GGGCATAGCGGGATTTCTTATAAGTCCCGCTCCTTGAAAGCGGCAGCTCTACCCTTTAGCTCAGTGCGGATGTTGCCCGTAATCCATGGCTTCTGGTTGGGGTATGTACGTCCGGTCACTGTGGGGACGACGTCATCAATGCACTTATTGATGAAGCCAGTGACTGATGTGGTGTACTCCTCAATGCTATCTGAAGAATCCCGGAACATGTTCCAGTCTGTGCTAGCAAAACAGTCCTGTAGCTTAGCATCTGCGTCATCTGACCACTTTTTTATTAACCGAGTCACTGGTGCTTCATGCTTCAGTTTTTGCTTATAAGCAGGAATCAGGAGGATAGAGTTATGGTCAGATTTTCCAAATGGAGGGCGAGGGAGAGCTTTGTATGCGTCTCTGTGTGTGGAGTAAAGGTGGTCTTGAGTTTTTTGCACATTTAACATGCTGGTAGAAATGAGGTAGAACGGATTTAAGTTTCCCTGCATTAAAGTCCCCGGCCACTAGGAGCGCTGCCTCTGGATGAGGGTTTTCCTGTTTACTTATGGCCTTATACATCTCATTGAGTGCAATCTTAATGCCAGCATTAGTTTGTGGTGGTTAAATAGACAGCTATGAAAAATATAGATGAAAACTCTCTTGGTAAATAGTGTGGTCTACAGCTTATCATAAGATACTCTACCTCAGGCGAGCAAAACCTTGAGACTTCCTTAGTATTTGATTTTGTGCACCAGCTGTTGTTTACAAATATACACAGACCGCCACCCCTTGTCTTACCAGAGTCAGCCGTTCTATCCTGCCAATGTAGCGTATATCCCGTCAGCTGTATTTTGTCCATGTCGTTGTTCAGCCACGACTCGGTGAAACATAAGATATTACAGTTTTTAATATCCCATTGGTAGGATAACCATAATCGTAGGTCATCTAATTTATTTTCAAATGATTGAACATTGGCTAATAGGATTGATGGAAGAGGCAGTTTACTCGCTCGCCGTCGGATCCTTACAAGGCACCCCGACCTACGTCCACGATATCTCCGTCTCTTTCTACTGCGAATTAAAGGGATTTGGGCCTTGTCGGGTGTCTGTAGGATATCCTTCGCGTCCGACTCGTTGAAGAAAAGATCTTCGTCCAATACGAGGTGAGTAATTGCTGTCCTGATATCCGGAAGCTCTTTTTGGTTATAAGAGACGATGGCAGAAACATTATGTACAGAATAAATTACAAATAACGCGAAAAAACACACATAATAGTACAATTGGTTAGAGGGCTGTAAAACGGCAGCCATCTTCTCCGGCGCCTTCTCAATGCTTGGCACACCTATATTTGTGGAGTTTCTCCCATTCTTCTCTGCAGATCCTCTCAAGCTCTGTCAGGTTGGATGGGGAGCGGCGCTGCACAGCTATTTTCAGGTCTTTCCAGAGATGTTCGATCGGGTTCAAGTCCGGGCTCTGGCTGGGCCACTCAAGGACATTCAGAGACGTGTCCCGAAGCCACTCCTGCGTTGTCTTGGCTGTGTGCTTAGGGTCGTTGTCCTGTTGGAAGGTGAACCTTCGCCCCCAGTCTGAGGTTCTGAGCGCACTGGAGCATGTTTTCATCAAGGCTCTCTCTGTACTTTGCTCCGTTCATCAGAGTTCAATCTTGGTTTCATCATACCAGATCATGTTGTTTCTCATGGTCTGAGAGTCCTTTAGGTGCCTTTTGGCAAACTCCAAGCGGGCTGTCATGTGCCTTTTACTGAGGACTGGCTTCCGTCTGACACTCTACCATAAAGGCCTAATTGGTGGAGTGCTATAGAGATTGTTGTCCTTCTGGAAGGTTCTCCCATCTCCACAGAGGAACTCTGGAGCTCTGTCAGTGAGCATTGGGTTCTTGGTCACCTCCCTGACCAAGGCCCTACTCCCCCAATTGCTCAGTTTGGCCGGGCGGCCAACTCTAGGAAGAGTCTTAGTGATTCCAAACTTCTTCCATTTAAGAATGATGGAGGCCACTGTTTTCTTGGTGACCTTCAATGCTGCAGAAATCTTTTGGTACCCTTCCCCAGATCTGTGCCTCGACACAATCCTGTCTCAGAGCTCTACGGACAATTACTTCGACCTCGTGGCTTGGTTTTTGCTCTGACATGCACTGTCAACTGTGGGACCTTATGTAGACAGGTTTGTGCCTTTCCAAATCATGTCCAATCAATTGAATTTACCACAGGTGGACTCCAATCAAGTTGTAGAAACATCAAGGATGATCAATGGAAACAGGCTACACCTGAGCTCAATTTCGAGTCTCATAGCAAAGAGTCTGAATACTTATGTAAATGTAAATGTGCAAAATTTATAAAAACCTGTTTTCGCTTTCTCATTATGGGGTACTGTGTGTAGATTTATGAGGATTTGTTTTATTTAATCCATTTTAGAATAAGTCTGCAACGTAACAAAATGTGGGAAAAGGGAAGGGGTCTGAAAGCTTTCCGAATGCACTGTATGTCCCAAAGACCTCTACTGAAATATATCCAGTAACCTATTATTTATTGAGTATGGACAATGATAAAAGATGAGTCCTTTATCGCTATTGCCGGTTGTTCACACGCGTATCTGCCCTCTCACTGGCTAGAATGGTACCACCTGATCTCGCCTCCTCCCGCCTGCCTTCCGTCTTTGAGGATATTGTATTTCCATTGTTAGAGCGGTCACTGGAATATCTTGTGAATATAATAGACAATCTTGCCTTTAATGAACTCTTATTTTCGTAAATGAAGTACTATAATATAAAAGAGGTGGGCAGACCCAATGTCCTCTAACATGGACCAATGGCTGTCCAGAATATGATCCTGGCTATACCATCAAAAACTGTAAAGAACAAAAGACTACATGGTAAAACTGAGAAAATTGCATATTAGAGATTTTAAAGAGTTTGAAAGATTATTTACAGAGTGAAAACAAAGGTATACATTTTTATAAGAATCAAAATGGAAGACAAATGACAAACGCTGTCCTCATTAGAACCTAGTCTGGGAATAGAGATGTACCCACAATGCAACGGGCCTATCTGACCTCCAGGCCCAGGCCCCCACTGACTGCTGACCTCTTCCCCACTCCACTCACCCCAGTGTCACTCACACACATTGGCCAAGCCAATCAACCAGCGGCATACAGATCATTAAAGCAATCTAAATATTGTATCAGATTTGTTTACTTTTTCTAATTCAGAATAAATAGTCAAACTCACATCTCATCTGCCATTTTTGTAATTCTGAAGCTCTGGTGGCTTTGACCCGTTCAACCCCACTGTTTGTTTAACAACCAATAAAAAGCTTAGCTCAGATTTTGACAAATAAACTATTCTGTAAGTACTACTACATGAGCGTAAACAATTAGTAAATTGAGCACATTAGCCCAAACACACACCCGGGTCAGCAGTAAATGTTTTCTGATGAGCTGAGAACACAGAGGGTATGTGGGAGGTCAGTTAGCAGAATGCCTAATTAAGCTACATGTTTGGACTGAGGAGTTGCAACCCAACAAGTAACAAACTGCACTCCGCACAGACAGAGAGAGAAAGAGAATGGAGAGACAAAAAGAGGGAGAGAGGAGAGAGAGAGAGAGAGAGAGAGAGAGAGAGAGAGAGAGAGAGAGAGAGAAAGAAAATGGAGAGAAAAAGAGGGAGAGAGGAAAAAGAGAGAGAGAGAGAAGAGAGAGAATGGAGAGACAAAAAGAGGGAGAGAGGAAGAGAGAGGAGAGAAAATGGAGAGAAAAAGAGAGAGAGAGGACAGAGAGAGAGAAGAGAGAGAGAGAGAGAGAGAGAGAGAGAGAGAGAGAGAGAGAAAATGGAGAGAAAAGAGGGAGAGAGAGGAAAGAGAGAGAGAAAAGAGAGAGAGAGAGAGAGAGAGAGAGAGAGAAAATGGAGAGAAAAAGAGGGAGAGAGGAAAGAGAGAGAGAGAGGAAAGAGAGAGAAGAGAGAGAGAATGGAGAGACAAAAAGAGGGAGATAGAGAGAGAGAGGAAAGAGAGAAATATATATTTAAAATGTTCTGTCATAACCGTTTTAGAGTTTCAGTATATTTTCATTTAAATATAAGATTGTACCATACTTCATCACTCTGATAGTACTACTCCTGGCAATGTCCTACCAAATAATCACATTTGAGTTTTGAATTAAAGAGGCATGAGGTCTTTATCGTTGTCCATATATACGGAAATGGTTGACCATCAGGAGGAGATCACCATTTAATACAGAGAGATAGACAGTTCATAAATTGTGAGGGAGAAAGAGTGAGAGAAAGAAAGAGAGAGTGAGAGAAAGAAAGAGAGTGAGAGAAAGAAAGAGAGTGAGAGAAAGAAAGAGAGAGTGAGAGAAAGAAAGAGAGAGTGAGAGAAAGAAAGAGTGAGAAAGTCAGGCAAGCAGAGAGCTCAGGGATGAAACACCACTAGCATCTCCTAGGGAACGTTGTGTGTCACTGCAAGTCTACTATTAGAACAGCTCAATAGTTGGGATGACGATGGAAATACTGGGTGGTTCGAGCCCTGAATGCTGATTCGCTGACAGCCGTGGTATATTAGACAGTATACCACGGGTATGACAACTGCTCTAATTATGTTGGTAACCAGTTTATAATAGCAATAAGGCACCTCTGGGGTTTGTGGTATATGGCCAATATACCACGGCTAAGGGCTGTATCCAGGCACTCAGTGTTGTGTGGTATATTGTCCATATACCACACCCCCTCGTGCCTTATTGCTTAAACATACTATCTAACTGAGGGGTATATCACAATGCAACAGGGATTGATAGGTTAGGCAGCTTAGTTGAATATGGGTTATTGAGAATATCAAGTTATGATACCAAGTCAGTATCTGTACCGGATTGATTTGGATTGGTCAGTGACACAACACATTTCATTGCTTTTGAAAGATAGGAATACTACAGTTTTATTTGATTTATTAGGATCCCCATTAGCCGACACTAATGGCAACAGCTAGTCTTAAATCTCCATCTCTACATTCAAAGACTCAATCATCCGACACTCTTACTGACTCTTGTGGCTGTTTCGTGTGACGTATTGTTGTCTCTACCTTCTTGCCCTTTGTGCTGTTGTCTGTGCCCAATAATGTTTGTACCATGTTGTGCTGCTACCATGTTGTGTCACTACCGTGTTGTTGTCATGTGGTGTTGCTACCATGCTGTGTTGTCATGTGTTTCTGCCATGCTATGTTGTTATCTTAGTTCTCTCTTTAAGTGGTGTTGTGGTGTCTCTCTTTAAGTGGTGTTGTGGTGTCTCTCTTTAAGTGGTGTTGTGGTGTCTCTCTTTAAGTGGTGTTGTGGTGTCTCTCTTTAAGTGGTGTTGTGGTGTCTCTCTTTAAGTGGTGTTGTGGTGTCTCTCTTTAAGTGGTGTTGTGGTGTCTCTCTTGTCGTGATGTGTGTGTTGTCATATATTTTTAATCCCAGCCTCCGTCCCCTTGGTAGGCCGTCATTGTAAATACGAATTTGTCCTTAATTGACTTGCCTAGTTAAATTAAGGTTAAATACAAATAAATTACAAATAAAATAAAATACTGAGACACTTCCACAGTCATTTGTTTTGATTGGTAGGCTTTTTAGAACACAACACACTGGTCTGTATTTGATTGGTGGGAATAGAGCCTACCTGTTTGATATTCTCTGCCAGGAACACAAAGTATGCACTGCAGAATCCCAGCTGTGTCAACACCAGGAAGAAGTTGACCAGGTGCCTAGAACAGGACAGAAGGACAGGAGGGGGGACACATAAACATGTTAAAATAGCTCTGAAACATCTGGATGGCTTCTACGATGTTAGAATACAGCAGTTCTGTTCTGTACTATTTTACTCTTTAATATTCTATGAGCATCAGGGCATCTTCACTGCTAGCATGACATTTTTCTAAAGTAGCAATAATAACCTAATCAGAATCCCGTCGCGACTGCTCCTCTTGCCTGTGGCTAAATATGTTCCTTACTATAGCTGGTGATTAGCTAAACCAAATGTAATCAGCATATGAAGCGTAAGACTGGTAAATCTGGTGAGCACACACCGACAAGACATCTAAAGACTCTCGAACAAAAGGTACATGTTAAATTAGTTTTTCAACTAAATCAATAAAGTGGGTATAAAACATTGTCAGACGTACTCAGGTAGTATATTACTGCTGTTGTAGTCAGGTAGTATATTACTGCTGTTGTAGTCAGGTAGTATATTACTGCTGTTGTAGTCAGGTAGTCTATTACTGCTGTTGTACTCAGGTAGTATATTACTGCTGTTGTAGTCAGGTAGTATATTACTGCTGTTGTAGTCAGGTAGTATATTACTGCTGTTGTAGTCAGGTAGTATATTACTGCTGTTGTAGTCAGGTAGTATATTACTGCTGTTGTAGTCAGGTAGTATATTACTGCTGTTGTAGTCAGGTAGTATATTACTGCTGTTGTAGTCAGGTAGTATATAACTGCTGTTGTAGTCAGGTAGTATATTACTGCTGTTGTAGTCAGGTAGTATATTACTGCTGTTGTAGTCAGGTAGTCTATTACTGCTGTTGTACTCAGGTAGTATATTACTGCTGTTGTAGTCAGGTAGTATATTACTGCTGTTGTAGTCAGGTGGTATATTACTGCTGTTGTAGTCAGGTAGTATATTACTGCTGTTGTAGTCAGGTAGTATATTACTGCTGTTGTAGTCAGGTAGTATATTACTGCTGTTGTAGTCAGGTAGTATATTACTGCTGTTGTAGTCAGGTAGTATATTACTGCTGTTGTAGTCAGGTAGTATATTACTGCTGTTGTAGTCAGGTAGTCTATTACTGCTGTTGTACTCAGGTAGTATATTACTGCTGTTGTAGTCAGGTAGTATATTACTGCTGTTGTAGTCAGGTGGTATATTACTGCTGTTGTAGTCAGGTAGTATATTACTGCTGTTGTAGTCAGGTAGTATATTACTGCTGTTGTAGTCAGGTAGTATATTACTGCTGTTGTAGTCAGGTAGTATATTACTGCTGTTGTAGTCAGGTAGTATATTACTGCTGTTGTAGTCAGGTAGTATATTACTGCTGTTGTAGTCAGGTAGTATATTACTGCTGTTGTAGTCAGGTAGTATATAACTGCTGTTGTAGTCAGGTAGTATATTACTGCTGTTGTAGTCAGGTAGTATATTACTGCTGTTGTAGTCAGGTAGTCTATTACTGCTGTTGTACTCAGGTAGTATATTACTGCTGTTGTAGTCAGGTAGTATATTACTGCTGTTGTAGTCAGGTGGTATATTACTGCTGTTGTAGTCAGGTAGTATATTACTGCTGTTGTAGTCAGGTAGTATATTACTGCTGTTGTAGTCAGGTAGTATATTACTGCTGTTGTAGTCAGGTAGTATATTACTGCTGTTGTAGTCAGGTAGTATATTACTGCTGTTGTAGTCAGGTAGTATATTACTGCTGTTGTAGTCAGGTAGTCTATTACTGCTGTTGTACTCAGGTAGTATATTACTGCTGTTGTAGTCAGGTAGTATATTACTGCTGTTGTAGTCAGGTGGTATATTACTGCTGTTGTAGTCAGGTAGTATATTACTGCTGTTGTAGTCAGGTAGTATATTACTGCTGTTGTAGTCAGGTAGTATATTACTGCTGTTGTAGTCAGGTAGTATATTACTGCTGTTGTAGTCAGGTAGTATATTACTGCTGTTGTAGTCAGGGAGTATATTACTGCTGTTGTAGTCAGGTAGTATATTACTGCTGTTGTAGTCAGGTAGTATATTACTGCTGTTGTAGTCAGGTAGTATATTACTGCTGTTGTAGTCAGGTAGTATATTACTGCTGTTGTAGTCAGGTGGTATATTACTGCTGTTGTAGTCAGGTAGTATATTACTGCTGTTGTAGTCAGGTGGTATATTACTGCTGTTGTAGTCAGGTAGTATATTACTGCTGTTGTAGTCAGGTAGTATATTACTGCTGTTGTAGTCAGGTAGTATATTACTGCTGTTGTAGTCAGGTAGTATATTACTGCTGTTGTAGTCAGGTAGTATATTACTGCTGTTGTAGTCAGGTTGTATATTACTGCTGTTGTAGTCAGGTAGTATATTACTGCTGTTGTAGTCAGGTAGTATATTACTGCTGTTGTAGTCAGGTAGTATATTACTGCTGTTGTAGTCAGGTAGTATATTACTGCTGTTGTAGTCAGGTAGTATATTACTGCTGTTGTAGTCAGGTAGTATATTACTGCTGTTGTAGTCAGGGAGTATATTACTGCTGTTGTAGTCAGGTAGTATATTACTGCTGTTGTAGTCAGGTAGTATATTACTGCTGTTGTAGTCAGGTAGTATATTACTGCTGTTGTAGTCAGGTAGTATATTACTGCTGTTGTAGTCAGGTAGTATATTACTGCTGTTGTAGTCAGGTAGTATATTACTGCTGTTGTAGTCAGGTAGTATATTACTGCTGTTGTAGTCAGGTAGTATATTACTGCTGTTGTAGTCAGGTAGTATATTACTGCTGTTGTAGTCAGGTAGTATATTACTGCTGTTGTAGTCAGGTGGTATATTACTGCTGTTGTAGTCAGGTAGTATATTACTGCTGTTGTAGTCAGGTGGTATATTACTGCTGTTGTAGTCAGGTAGTATATTACTGCTGTTGTAGTCAGGTAGTATATTACTGCTGTTGTAGTCAGGTAGTATATTACTGCTGTTGTAGTCAGGTAGTATATTACTGCTGTTGTAGTCAGGTAGTATATTCCTGCTGTTGTAGTCAGGTAGTATATTACTGCTGTTGTAGTCAGGGAGTATATTACTGCTGTTGTAGTCAGGTAGTATATTACTGCTGTTGTAGTCAGGTAGTATATTACTGCTGTTGTAGTCAGGTAGTATATTACTGCTGTTGTAGTCAGGTAGTATATTACTGCTGTTGTAGTCAGGGAGTATATTACTGCTGTTGTAGTCAGGTAGTATATTACTGCTGTTGTAGTCAGGTAGTATATTACTGCTGTTGTAGTCAGGTAGTATATTACTGCTGTTGTAGTCAGGTAGTATATTACTGCTGTTGTAGTCAGGTAGTATATTACTGCTGTTGTAGTCAGGTAGTATATTCCTGCTGTTGTAGTCAGGTAGTATATTACTGCTGTTACAATAAGTAATTAAAGGTCTCATTAAGATATATTCAATGAATGAAGTCAAACTGAAGTCATTTAAGGGGAAACAATAATACTCAGACCACCACTCAAACCTTTTATTCTAACGCTACATTAAATGCACTTTTTCCTCATCTATAACAACACTTAATAAACCAGTAAGCATTCTGTTGGACCAAAACCGCATCTATGAATCTCAAATGAAATGCTGTGGTAGTGAATTTAAGTGAGTCAGCCCAAATCAATGGAGAGTGCTTTTGGATTGTCAGTCAATTCATAACATGCACTTCATAAATGCAATCCATTATCATGGGGGAGTCGCATAGATTAAAGCTTCCTCTTTGTCAAACATGAACACACAGCCGGCGAACCTCAGTATTGAACTGACTGTAGAGATACAATATATTCGGAGAGTATTCAGACCCCTTGACCTTTTCCCCATTTTGTTATGTTACAGCCTTATTCTAAAATTGATTAAATACATTTTTTCCTCATCAATCTACACACAATACCCTATAATGGCAAAGCGAAAACAGGTTTTAAGAAATTTTTGAAAATCTATTAAAAAAACGGATGTACCTAATTTATATAAGTATTCAGACCCTTTGCTATGAGACTCGAAATTGAGCTCAGGTGCATCCTGTTTCCATTGATAATCCTTGAGATGTTTCTACAACTTCATTGGAGTCCACCTGTGGTAAATTCAATTAATTGGACATTATTTGGAAAGGCACACACCTGTCTATATAAGGTCCCACAGTTGACAGTGCATGTCAGAGCAAAAACCAAGCCACGAGGTCGAAGGAATTGTCCGTAGAGCTCCGAGACAGATTGTGTTGAAGCACAGATCTGTGGAAGGGTACCAAAACATTTCTGTAGCATTGAAGGTCCCCAAGAACACAGTGGCCTCCATCATTCTTAAATGGAAGAAGTGTGGAACCACCAAGACTCTTCCTAGAGCTGGCCGCCCGGCAAAACTGAGCAATCGGGGGAGAAGGGTCTTGGTCAGGGAGGTGACCAAGAACCCGATGGTCACTCTGACAGAGCTCCAGAGTTCCTCTGTGTTGATGGGAGAATCTTCCAGAAGGACAACCATCTCTGCAGCACTCCACCAATCAGGCCTTTATGGTAGAGTGACCAGACGGCAGCCACTCCTCAGTAAAAGGCACATGACAGCCCACTTGGAGTTTGCCAAAAGGCACCTAAAGGACCCTCAGACCATGAGAAACAAGATTTTCTGGTCTGATGAAACCAAGATTGAACTCTTTGGCCTGAATGCCAAGTGTCACGTCTGGAGGAAACCTGGCACCATCCCTACGGTGAAGCATGGTGGTGGCAGCATCATGCTGTGGGGATGTTTTTCAACAGCAGGGACTAGGAGACTAGTCAGGATCGAGGGAAATGAACGGAGCAAAATACAGAGAGATTTTTAATGAAAACCTGCTCCAGAGCGCTCAAGACCTCAGACTGGGGCGAAGGTTCACCTTCCAACAGGACAACGCAGGAGAAGTCTTTGAATGTCCTTGAGTCGCCCATCCAGAGCCTGGACTTGAACCCAATCGAACATCTCTGGAGAAACCTGAAAATAGCTGTGCAGCGATGCTCCCCATCCAACCTGACATAGTTTGAGATGATCTGCAGAGAAGAATGGGAGAACATCCCCAAATACAGGTGTGCCAAGCTTGTAGCGTCATACCCAAGAAGACTCGAGGCTGTAATCACTGCCAAAGGTGCTTCAACAAAGTACTGAGGAAAGGGTCTGGATATTTCAGTTGATTATTTTTTATAAATTTGCTAAATAAAATAAAAACCAGTATTTGCTTTGTCATTATGGGGTATTGTGTGTAGATTGATGAGTGGGAAAAAACAATTTAATCCATTTTAGAATAATGCTGTAACGTAACAAAATGTGGAAAAAGTCAAGGGGTCTGAATACTTTCTGAATGCACTGTATGTATTGTTAACCACAGTGGGGGTCGGGGCTGTTTAAGATGAGGAAGGGCGATTTTTGTTTTTTTCATGAGCATGGTCTTATTTCTATTCCATTCACCCACTTCAATAGGTTTAGGCTACTACATGATACTCAAATGTTCCCTATACCCATCATGAGGTTGCTACAACCTAGCCTATGAATGAAAGTTTACAACGTAGGTGCGCAGAGATCAAGATAAAAATTTGAGGTGACAGACAGTGACACATGGACAGACAGTGACACATTCAATACTGCCTTGAATATACCCCTGATCACATGTAAACACAGTTCTTCACTTTCATAGCAGCCACGTTGTATTCCTTCTCGCATCTACACGCTCTCCTCCTCTCACCTTTTCCCTTCGCTTGTGGACTTCAATGCACAACACATCAGCTGTATGTGACCAGGCGAAAAAACCTTTCCAAGCCAAACCATATCATAACCGCTACACACAGCCTACATCGTTGTCACCATATTAGCTAAAGTAACGTCATAGTCAACATAGCTAATAGAACTACTAGTAACACGTTAGTAAACCCGCTACAATCATGCAGTAACGTTACAGTGTACAGTCAGTTAGCAGTTTAGCACTTACATTTGTAAAACCAAAAGCTTACCTTGAGTTCCAATGTCGTGTTGGATAGTCATAGCCAGCTAGCTAACATAGCATCCATCTGTTTGAGCCGGTTGTTTGAGTAGGCTAAACTAGCAAGTTGAATTTGCTAGCTAAGTAAGTGAAAGTTAAATGAAATGACAACATATCTCTCTCTCTCCATCTTCCTTCTCCTAAAATTTTGAAGAAATTCATTTGTTTTATCTAAAAAGGATAACTTATTTTTATGAAATTCAATGAGGATGGTCCTCCCTTCCTCCGAGGAGCCTCCACTGGTATAGACGTCTTTAAATTATGGATGTGATCCCAAACGGTCTGATATATCAAAATCAATTCTTACCATTAGGCCCTTGTTGACCATTGTCACATATATGAGGGACTTGAATAGCTTCTAGGGGCCAAGGGATAGGGGTGAGTCATCAATTTGGGATTGGGCATTTTTCAACACCTGCAGCACCCATTGGCCCCAAGAGGAGTCATGTGACTATATGGGTGATGGGTCATAGGTTGACCTCCAGATGCCTAGAGCGTTCTCATCTCACCTCCCAAATCTGGCACTCTTCCTGAAGCACTGGTAGGAGCTGTGCTCCATGGAGAAGGCCACTGTGTCACTGTACCCCATGGGAGGTCTCTTCAACCTGGGAGGGAGAGGAGAGGAGAGGAGAGGAGAGGAGAGGAGAGGAGAGGAGAGGAGAGGAGAGGAGAGGAGAGGAGAGAGAGAGGAGAGGAGAGGAGAGGAGAGGAGAGGAGAGGAGAGGAGAGAGGAGAGGAGAGAAGGGTGAGAGAAGAGGGAGAGGGTAGAAGAGGGAAAGAAAGAAGGAGGCTGATTCTATAATCACTTTATTTAATTTATTTTACATTTTAATTTCCCCCAGATTTCTAATCTTACTGAAAAACGCTCAACTAATGAATATTTCATATTGTGGAAAAAAGCTTGGCTGTCATCCCCTTACTCAGTACTTTGTTTTCGTTTTGCATTTTTCTATTTGGTCTTGAATCAAACACACCCCTATGTTAGCGTGTCCATAGACGACTGTATCGTCCTGCTGCATTATTCTAATGCTCAAGTCAACTGTCTTCCCCTCCTCTCCTTCTCAGCTCTTCTCCCCTCTCCCCCCTCCCCTCCTTCTCAGCTCTTCTCCCCTCTCCCCCCTCCTCTCCTTTTCAGCCTTCTCCCCTCTCCCCTATCCCCCGCACATTGGTGCGGCTGGCTTCCGGGTTAAGCGGGCGGGTGTTAAGAAGCGCGGTTCGTCGGTTGATGTTTCGGAGGACGCATGACTCGACCTTTGCCTCCACAGCCCATTGGGGAGTTGCAGCGATGACACAAGATCAAAATTGGGGAGACAAAGCAATAATAATTATAATAATAATGCCCAATAGCATTAGCCTATTGCTGCCATTTGTTGGGTAGGCCTACGGTAGGCAATCGCCTTTGTTGTTAATTAATTTAATGCCACAATACAATAACCTGTTGGTATTTTCCCTATAAACAATGACTTGACTTACTTTTGATATTACCCTAATAAAGGTTTGGTGTGGTATGGCTATCATTAGGCTTAGCTACAGCAGGCCTATGAAGGCAGTGCACACCGGCACTCAAAATTAATGAATAAGCCTCCTTCTGTACACCTATATATATATTAATAGCAGTAGTAGCCTAACTGACAAGTATAAAGAAATCCACGTCGATGTTGGGAACATGGCACCGGCATATATCTATCTGTCTTTCGGTCTCTCTAGGGCTAGGCCTAAGCTTGTCTCCTTTAATATTTATTTAGTAAATATGAATATCACACAGTGGAAGGCCTATAGGCCTACAGTATATGCATGCGATGCCCTGATGCATTTATCGCTCCAATCTCTGACAGCTGAACCGTGAGGTAGACTACTATTGTTTAAGGAAAGTAAAAACCAATAAAACAATAGACTATAAAGTTTTGAAAATGCTACACATCGAAACACAACAAATCGTTTTTTTGAAATTTGTTATAGGCAGTTAAGGACACGTAACTGTGGATCATTTGACCAATATCGCTTGTTTATTGATGGCGCTGGCAGCGCCCAGTTGGAGGTTTCCTTCTCGCTCTCCTTCTTTCAGATCTGAACAGGTCTCTTGGATCTAAACCAGCACGGGTCTGTTTGGGTCAGTTTTCCACGGTGCTTCTCAGGAACGGGTCTGACTGTGTTCGGGTACATTCGGAACAGGTCTCCGTTTTTGCTCTCAGCACTAACACGGTAAACACGCTGGGGATTTAGACACAATAAAAAGCAAATAACAGAGGAAAAGAGAGTAAATACTTCTCTCTCTCTCTCTCTCTCTCTCTCTCTCTCTCTCTCTCTCTCTCTCTCTCTCTCTCTCTCTCTCTCTCTCTCTCTCTCTCTCTCCCTCTCTCTCTCTCTCTCTCTCTCTCTCTCTCTCTCTCTCTCTCTCTCTCTCTCTCTCTCTCTCTCTCTCTCTCTCTCTCTCTCTCTCTCTCTCTCCCTCTCTCTCTCCCTCTCTCTCTCTCTCTCTCTCTCTCTCCCTCCCTCTCCCTCTCTCTCTCTCTCTCCCTCCCACTCTCTCTCTCTCCCTCTCTCCCTCGCTCTCCCTCTCCTTCTCCCTTTCCCTTTCCCTTTCCCTCTCCCCTCCCTCTCGCTCTCTCTCTCCTCCCTCTCACTCCCACTCCCTCTCAATGTTTTGTACTCCCACCCAACACTCAGTTGGAATACATGACACACTGTTTGTATGCACTTTATTTTGTTTGATCGGGAGTGTGTGTGTGTTTAGGGAGGCGGGTTGATGTTGTTGCTAGAGCACTTGTCAGTAGAGTAATGGAGATGTGGGTGGGCCACCTCCAGGGCTCATTTACACCGTGCCATATCCAGGAAGCACTTAACACTCCCTTTAACATCTCACGTCTGACCAACCTATCATTAGATCCGCCAAAGGAAATGACGGCTCATTAGCCACTGTATTAAGCAGAGCGGTGTGCTCACAGACTAAGTGATGCGGAGAGAGAGGGAGAGAGACAGAGAGAGAGATGTGATAGCATGGTTATTACCTCTCACACAGATGGTGGCTACAGTGGACCAGGATATGCATACAGTGAACGCAGACCACACCCATCAGCACCAGGCAAAGAGGCCCCACCTGGAGAAATAGAAATACAAAGAACAGTCTGAGAACACACTGACAGTAATGTCAACACCAACTGAAACCAACTGTGAACCAGATAGGAACACTCTACAGCAAACATCAGTCCATAGTAGTGCAAACGCATCAGATATAACCCTGAGAAATAGGCTACTTCTCACTTATACACAATCAGTAGTGCTATTCTATGTATGTCACCGAAAACCTCATTTCACATAGCGGTGTTGTGATATAGTCTCCTGAGTGGCGCAGTGGTCTAAGGCAGTGCTAACTGTGCCACTAGAGATCCTGCTTCGAATCCAGGCTCTGTCGCAGCCGGCCGTGACCGGGAGACTCATGGGCGGCGCACAATTGGCCCAGGGTAGGGGAGGGAATGGCCGGCAGGGATGTAGCTCAGTTGATAGAGCAACAGCAGGGTTGTGGGTTCGATTCCCACGGGGGGCCAGTATAAAAAAAAAAAAATGTATTCATATATGTAAGTCGCTCTGGATAAGACCGTCTGCTAAATGACTAAAATGTAAATGTAAAAATTTGATCGTCATTTCGCCCTGTTCAGTTTTGTCCTCCACGCACAAGATCTCTCGGTCATGTGACATGATCACAGCACAAAGGAGGGGAGATTAAGCAAGAGGTTACACAACAACGTTTTGGGTTTTGTTCTCAACCAAGATACAATACTAGCACTGGAACATCATCTAGTCTGGGGAGCCTGCAGATTCTCTGGGGAAAGTCCAGCAAACGCAATGTAACCTTGGCAACGTCATAAATGTGACATGCAGGCTACCTCTGTTTCAATGGTATGGCAGCAGTGATCATCTGTGTCTGCTGTTTGTCTGACACTAACCTCGTTCTCAGTCTCAATTGCAACAGAGCCGGCTAGTAGACGAGATTAGTCTGAAGTTTACAAATTGACCTGATTGTCCTTTCAAATAATGACAGTTGTCTAGCCTGATCCTGCCCTCCTTTTGTCCGTTTAGCAAATGGAGGATTCACAGGAAAGATATGAGGCAATAAACTGATCTGAGATCAGCCACTAGCCAGTGCCACAGCTGCAAAGCAGGCAGACACACAGGCAGGTTTATCCCATGGTGCTGAAGCACTGGTGGTGGGGACTAGTTTGATGAACACCTCACTAACTGATTAACCAGGCCTTGGTTCAGAGAAGAAGCTGCAGCAATCTACAGATTCAAATATTAATCTGATAACACATCACATCCATGACACACACACTGTACTTTAAACCAATGTACATGATCATGTAATCACACTCACATCCATGTGTAATACTCAGAGATAAGGGTTGTGTGCCCAGCCCAGTTAGCAGGGCCAAACCAGGTCAATACAAATACAAGGCTACAACTGTTGTGTAAATATCTCGTATAACGCAAAGGACCAAATATAAAACCCCAAATCCACTTAACATGAGCCAGGATCCACAGCAAGGAATCATTGTCTGTAGACAGAGGAGTCTAGCAGGTCCACTGACCACTTAAATGACTCATGAAATACATATTTATGCATAATCCATTTTCATGCCCAGCTCATTACTTTATCTTGCTTTTCTGGTAAAGCACTAGCAAATTCCAATTATTTTTACCAACCAATATCATTGATGTATAATGCAATGCAGTAGGAATGATACATCAATGCACAAATTCTCTCAGTAACTTCACAACCAAGGCCAAGTTTTCGGACTAATTTATTTGCCAATATAGTGGGTTGCCAGCCTTTTCTCTGCCCTGACTCTCAAAAGAGATTGTGTCCTTTCTTCGTACTGAATAAACCAAAACAATCTTACACTGTACTGACAGCAGTACACAAGGACACTAATGTACTGTAAAGTGTGACCCAGCCCTGTTTGTGTTATGGTGTGAACGGTGTAAGGCGGCAGGTAGCCTAGTGGTTAAGAACATTGGACCAGTAACCGAAAGGTCGCTTGTTCGAATCCCCCAGCCGACAAGGTGAAAAATCTGTAGATGTGCCCTTGGAGTTAGGCAGTTAACCCTAATTGCTCCTGTAAGTCGCGCTGGAGAGTCTGCTAAATTACTAAAATGTAAAATGTAGTATCCCTAGTGGGACATTAGTTACTCACTATGACCCCTGCGTTGCGTACTGCCAGGGGAAGACCCAGCAACCCAGTCCCAATGTTTCCCTTCAGCAGGTGGATGAGAGCCTGAGTAAACCTGTGGAACACAGAGAGGGTTAGGGGTCCACTCTGCATTTTTTATTTGATCAAAATCAATTCCTGAAGGGCCTCACTGTCCACTTACAGTGGGGAAAAAAAGTATTTAGTCAGCCACCAATTGTGCAAGTTCTCCCACTTAAAAAGATGAGAGAGGCCTGTAATTTTCATCATAGGTACACGTCAACTATGACAGACAAATTGAGGAAAAAAAATCCAGAAAATCCCATTGTAGGATTTTTAATGAATTTATTTGCAAATTATGGTGGAAAATAAGTATTTGGTCACCTACAAACAAGCAAGATTTCGGGCTCTCACAGACCTGTAACTTCTTCTTTAAGAGGCTCCTCTGTCCTCCACTCGTTACCTGTATTAATGGCACCTGTTTGAACTTGTTATCAGTATAAAAGACACCTGTCCACAACCTCAAACAGTCACACTCCAAACTTCACAATGGCCAAGACCAAAGAGCTGTCAAAGGACACCAAAAACAAAATTGTAGACCTGCACCAGGCTGGGAAGACTGAATCTGCAATAGGTAAGCAGCTTGGTTTGAAGAAATCAACTGTGGGAGCAATTATTAGGAAATGGAAGACATACAAGACCACTGATAATCTCCCTCGATCTGGGGCTCCACGCAAGATCTCACCCCGTGGGTCAAAATGATCACAAGAACGGTGAGCAAAAAATCCCAGAACCACACGTGGGGGACCTAGTGAATGACCTGCAGAGAGCTGGGACCAAAGTAACAAAGCCAACCATCAGTAACACACTACGCCGCCAGGGACTCAAATCCTGCAGTGCGAGACGTGTCCTCCTGCTTAAGCCAGTACATGTCCAGGCCCGTCTGAAGTGCATTTGGATGATCCAGAAGAGGATTGGGAGAATGTCATATGGTCAGATGAAACCAAAATATAACTTTTTGGTAAAAACTCAACTCGTCATGTTTGGAGGACAAAGAATGCTGAGTTGCATCCAAAGAACACCATACCTACTGTGAAGCATGGGGGTGGAAACATCATGCTTTGGGGCTGTTTTTCTGCAAAGGGACCAGGACGACTGATCCGTGTAAAGGAAAGAATGAATGGGGCCATGTATCGTGAGATTTTGAGTGAAACCCTCCTTCCATCAGCAAGGGCATTGAAGATGAAACGTGGCTGGGTCTTTCAGCATGACAATGATCCCAAGCACACCGCCCGGGCAACGAAGGAGTGGCTTCGTAAGAAGCATTTCAAGGTCCTGGAGTGGCCTAGCCAGTCTCCAGATCTCAACCCCATAGAAAATCTTTGGAGGGAGTTGAAAGTCTGTGTTGCCCAGCGACAGCCCCAAAATATCACTGCTCTAGAGGAGATCTGCATGGAGGAATGGGCCAAAATACCAGCAACAGTGTGTGAAAACCTTATGAAGACTTACAGAAAACGTTTGACCTGTGTCATTGCCAACAAAGGGTATATAACAAAGTATTGAGAAACTTTGTTATTGACCAAATACTTATTATCCACCATCATATGCCAATAAATTCATTAAAAAATCCTACAATGTGATTTTCTGGATTTTTTCTTCTCATTTTGTCTGTCATAGTTGACGTGTACCTATGATGAAAATTACAGGCCTCTCTCATCTTTTTAAGTGGGAGAACTTGCACAATTGGTGGCTGACTAAATACTTTTTTCCCCCACTGTATATGGTACAATAACTGTAACCACTAATAGTGTTTCATGGTTGAGGTGGGTAACTTACGTGATGCCTTGGTGAGGTAGTTGAGGTGTGTTAACTTACGTGACGCCCTGGTGGCTGCTGAAGTAGTTGAGGTATGTTAACCTACGTGATGCCCTGGTGGTTGTTGAAGTAGTTGAGGTATGTTAACCTACGTGATGCCCTGGTGGCTGCTGAAGTAGTTGAGGTATGTTAACCTACGTGATGCCCTGGTGGCTGCTGAAGTAGTTGAGGTATGTTAACCTACGTGATGCCCTGGTGGCTGCTGAAGTAGTTGAGGTATGTTAACCTACGTGATTCCCTGGTGGCTGCTGAAGTAGTTGAGGTATGTTAACCTACGTGATGCCCTGGTGGCTGCTGAAGTAGTTGAGGTATGTTAACCTACGTGATGCCCTGGTGGCTGCTGAAGTAGTTGAGGTATGTTAACCTACGTGATGCCCTGGTGGCTGCTGAAGTAGTTGAGGTATGTTAACCTACGTGATGCCCTGGTGGCTGCTGAAGTAGTTGAGGTATGTTAACCTACGTGATGCCCTGGTGGCTGCTGAAGTAGTTGAGGTATGTTAACCTACGTGATGCCCTGGTGGCTGCTGAAGTAGTTGAGGTATGTTAACCTACGTGATGACCTGGTGGCTGCTGAAGTAGTTGAGGTATGTTAACCTACGTGATGCCCTGGTGGCTGCTGAAGTAGTTGAGGTATGTTAACCTACGTGATGCCCTGGTGGCTGCTGAAGTAGTTGAGGTATGTTAACCTACGTGATGCCCTGGTGGCTGCTGAAGTAGTTGAGGTATGTTAACCTACGTGATGCCCTGGTGGCTGCTGAAGTAGTTGAGGTGGGTTAACTTACGTGATGCCCTGGTGGCTGCTGAAGTAGTTGAGGTATGTTAACCTACGTGATGCCCTGGTGGCTGTTGAAGTAGTTGAGGTATGTTAACCTACGTGATGCCCTGGTGGCTGTTGAAGTAGTTGAGGTGGGTTAACCTACGTGATGCCCTGGTGGCTGCTGAAGTAGTTGAGGTGGGTTAACCTACGTGATGCCCTGGTGGCTGCTGAAGTAGTTGAGGTATGTTAACCTACGTGATGCCCTGGTGGCTGTTGAAGTAGTTGAGGTATGTTAACTTACGTGATGCCCTGGTGGCTGTTGAAGTAGTTGAGGTGGGTTAACCTACGTGATGCCCTGGTGGCTGCTGAAGTAGTTGAGGTGGGTTAACCTACGTGATGCCCTGGTGGCTGCTGAAGTAGTTGAGGTATGTTAACCTACGTGATGCCCTGGTGGCTGTTGAAGTAGTTGAGGTATGTTAACTTACGTGATGCCCTGGTGGCTGTTGAAGTAGTTGAGGTATGTTAACCTACGTGATGCCCTGGTGGCTGTTGAAGTAGTTGAGGTGGGTTAACCTACGTGATGCCCTGGTGGCTGCTGAAGTAGTTGAGGTGGGTTAACCTACGTGATGCCCTGGTGGCTGCTGAAGTAGTTGAGGTGGGTTAACCTACGTGATGCCCTGGTGGCTGTTGAAGTAGTTGAGGTATGTTAACTTACGTGATGCCCTGGTGGCTGTTGAAGTAGTTGAGGTATGTTAACCTACGTGATGCCCTGGTGGCTGCTGAAGTAGTTGAGGTGTGTTAACCTACGTGATGCCCTGGTGGCTGTTGCCCAGCTCCTGGTGTCTGACAGGCAGCAGCTCTGGATCCTGGTCTCCTTCAGAGTTCTCCTCCTCCTGCCCTCCTCCAGGGTTCTCGATGAGGGGGGTCATCACCTCCATGTCTGGAAGGGTTAACCAGGAGGTTGGAGGTTAAGGTCAATCACTAGTTCATATAGATTTCCTTAATCTCATGCCCCCTCCAAAATCGAGCCCTAGCCCTGAAAGCCTAGCCCGTAAGCATCTGAAAATATAGGATAGGTAATATCAAAGTAATATCAATATTTTTAACACCTTTCATAAATGGTTTTAGTATACAAAACATTAAGAACACCTGCTCTTTCAATGACATACAGTGCATTCGGAAAGTATTCAGACCCCTTGACTTTTTCCACATTTTGTTACGTTACAGCCTTATTATAAAATTGATTAAATTGTTTTTTCCCCCTGATCAATCTACACACAATACCCCATAATGACAAAGCAAAAAATAGGGTTTTAGAAATGTTTGCAAATGTATAAAAAATAAGAAATGGAAATATTACATTTACATAAGTATTCAGACCCTTTCCTCAGTACTTTGTTGAAGCACCTTTGGCAGTGATTACTGCCTTGAGTCTTCTTGGATATGACGCTACAAGCTTCGCACACCTATATTTGGGGAGTTTCTCCCATTCTTCTCTGCAGATCCTCTCAAGCTCTGTCAGGTTGGATGGGGAGCGTAGCTGCACAGCTGTTTTCAGGTCTCTCCAGAGATGTTCGATCGGGTTCAAGTCCGGGCTCTGGCTGGGCCACTCGAGGACATTCAGAGACTTGTCCCCGAAGCCAGTCCTGCATTGTCTTGGCTGTGTGCTTAGGGTTGTTGTCCTGTTGGAAGGTGAACCTTCGCCCCAGTCTGAGGTCCTGAGCGCTCTGGAGCCGGTTTTCATCAAGGATCTTGGCATGGTTCTGTTATAATCTCCACCCGGCACAGCCAGAAGAGGACTGGCCACCCCTCATAGCCTGGTTCCTCTCTAGGTTTCTTCCTAGGTTTTGGCCTTTCTAGGGAGTTTTTCCTAGCCACCGTGCTTCTACACCTGCATTACTAGCTGTTTGGGGTTTTAGGCTGGGTTTCTGTACAGCACTTCGAGATATTAGCTGATGTAAGAAGGGCTATATAAAATAAAATTGATTGATTGATTGATCTCTCTATACTTTGCTTTGTTCATCTTTCCTTCGTTCCTGACTAGTCTCCTAGCCCCTGCCGCTGAAAAACATCCCCACAGCATGATGCTGCCACCACCATGCTTCACCGTAGATATGGTGCCAGGTTTCCTCCAGACGTGACACTTGGCATTCAGGCCAAAGAGTTCCATCTTGGTTTCATCAGACAAGAGAATTTTGTTTCTCATGGTCTGAGAGTCCTTTAGGTGCCTTTTGGCAAACTCCAAGTGGGCTGTCATGTGCCTTTTACTGAGGAGTGGCTTCCATCTGGCCACTCTACCGTAAAGGCCTGATTGGTGGAGTGCTGCAGAGATGGTTGTCCTTCTGGAAGGTTCACCCATCTCCACAGAGGAAATCTGGAGCTCTGTCAGAGTGACAATCGGGTTCTTGGTCACCTCCCTGACCAAGGCCCTTCTCCTCTGATTGCTCAGTTTGGCTGGGCGGCCAGCTCTAGGAAGAGTCTTGGTGGTTACAAACTTTTTCCATTTAAGAATGGAGGCCACTGTGTTCTTGGGGACCTTCAATGATGCAGAATTATTTTTGTACCCTTCCCCAGATCTGTGCCTCGACACAATCCTGTCTGAGCTCTACGGACAATTCCTTCGACCTCGAAGGAATTGTCCGTAGAGCTATAAGACAGGATTGTGTTGAGGCACACATCTGGGGAAGGGTACCAAAACTTTTCTGCAGAAGAACACAGTGGCCTCCATCCTTCTTAAAAGGAAGAATTTTGGAACCACCAAGACACTTCCTAGAGCTGGCCGCCCGGCCAAACTGCGCAATCGAAGGAGAAGGGCCTTGGTCAGGGAGGTGACCAAGAAGCCGATGGTCAATCTGACAGAGCTTCAGAGTTCCTCTGTGGAGATGGGAGAACCTTCCAGAAGGACAACCATCTCTGAAGCACTCCACCAATCAGGCCTTTATGGTAGAGTGGCCAGACGGAAGCTACTCCTCAGTAAAAGGCACATGACAGCCCACTTGGAGTTTGCCAAAAGGCACCTAAAGGACTCTCAGACCATGAGAAACAAGATTCTCTTGTCTGATGAAACCAAGATGGAACTCTTTGGCCTGAATGCAAAATGTCACGTCTGGTGGAAACCTGGCACCATCCCTACGGTGAAGCACGGTGGTGGCAGCATCATGCTGTGGAGATGTTTTTCAGCGGCAGGGAGACTAGTTAGGATCGAGGGAAAGATGAACGGAGCAAAATACAGAGAGATCCTTGATGAAAACCTGCTCCAGAGCGCTCAGGACCTCAGACTGTGGCGAAGGTTCACCTTCCAATAGGACACCGACCCTAAGCACACAGCCAAGACCACGCAGGAGTGGCATCGGGACAAGTCTCTGAATGTTCTCGAGTGGCTCAGCCAGAGCCCGGACTTGAACCTGATCGAACATCTCTGTACAAACATGAAAATAGCTGTGCAGCAACGCTCCCCATCCAACCTGATAGAGCTTGAGAGGATCTGCAGAGAAGAATTGGAGAAACTCCCCAAATGCAGGTGTGCCAAGCTTGTAGTGTCATACCCAAGAAGACTCGAGGCTGTAGTCCTTCAACAAAGTACTGTGTAAAGGGTCTGAATACTAATGCAAATGTATTATTTCAGTTTCTTTATTTTTTCATAAATTTGCAAACATTTCTAAAAACCTGTTTTTAATTTGTCATTATTGTGTGTAAATTGATGAGGGGCGGGAAAACAATTTAATCCATTGTAGAATAAGGCTGTAACGTAACAAAATGTGGAAAAAGTCAAGAGGTCTGAATACTTTCCGAATGCACTGTACATGGGCACTTATGGATGTATCATATTCAATAACATACAACCCATAGCCATTACATTTACATTTTAGTCATTCAGCAGACGCTCTTATCCAGAACGACTTACAGTTAGTGCATTCATCTCAGGATAGCTAGGTGGGACAACCACATATCACAGTAAGTACATTTTTCCTCAAAGTAGGGTTTCAGATGTTTGGCCAGGGTAATATCGGGGGCAAAGATCAGTTATTCATTCTATTGCAATCCTATTCTTTAACCTTTGAGCAGGTTCACTCAAGGCAACCTCAACCTCCAGCCACACACAGGGAAAAGAGAAGAGACTATGCCTTGAGTTCCTTCTTTGCGAAGAGCCTCTTCACTCCCTCTACCCTTTTAAGAAACTACAATATCAACATTGTTACTCCGACTTTCTCTGTTGACATGGACTGTTGACATTGAAATACTACCAGGAAAAAGCACCAAAAAAAGAGGCTACGAGAGGAAGGGAATAAATAGCACGGCTGCATCAGTTTCCACCACAACTTTGATATGTCGGTTGTTCCCTTTAATTCCAGCTAGTTCCAACCCCTAAATTATAGCCTCATCAGGATCGTCATAATTCCCAGAGAGGCTAGTAACTACCTAGTTGTTGCGAAGGCATCCTCCACCGGGCATCTGGGCAGTAGTCGACACAGACAGTCCTGTCACTGTGCGGTGGGTAGGCTTGCAGTTGGCCTACTGACACGATAATATAACGAAACATCAACAATGTTATTGGATCGCTATTGACGCGTTGGCTTGCTCGTAGTAGACACCAGCAAGCCTCCTTGATAATAAAGACATTGTAGCTAACTAAACTAATAGCAGCTTAGGCATTTAGCCTAATATATTGTAACGTATCTAAATAGAACGTGCAATTTACTAGTTTTGCAGTGAAAGTTAAGGGCTAAAATATGCCGTCAAGAGGTAAATCAGTGCTACTGTTGGTCGGACAAACAGACAAGAAATAGAAACGTAGCCAAACCAGCTGTCAAATCTGTAGCCGTGCTATCATGGATAAATTGTAACAGTGACAGCAGTGCTATCAATATAACGTGGCCCTATGAATGATGTTAGTTAGCGCTAGTTACATTGTAGTCAAGTCAGTCATAAGCAGTGTGGGGTTTCTGAATGGTCCTACCAAACTGTCTAGCGGTTCAGAGTCAGGGCAAAGATAACTTGCTACTGTACTTCGGTCGAAAGCTCTGTCAAAGCCCAGACGTTCCTGTGCGCACTCGAGACGTTCTGTTGTTCTTTTTGGATGGATGTTGAAATGACGGTTACACTTCCATGGAGATTATGATTGGATACAATTTAATTAACAGGTTGAAAAATTCTCCGGATTAGAAGGCGTGGGACAGCATCGTTTCCTTAGCCGACGAGAAATGTGGAAAACGTCACACCCGCTACAATTGTCAACCAGGGAAGGGGGGTCTTAAAGGAAACGTGTCCACATATTGACGATTCCACTTGCAGTTCTGAAATGTTATTTCGCTTCGTGCCTGAAGTAGGCCTAATTAGAGTTTGGTTGACAGTCCTCAACTCTTCACCCCTGGCTGGCTGGGTCTCTTGCAGTCCCTGTACAAGACTGATGGTATATCAGCTGAACTAATGCCCTGGTCCCATATTGGTACGGAAGTACTCAGAGGACCAGGGTTGGGAAACACTGCAACCTGGTCTCAGACTAGAGGTAACATATTACATGTAAATCCGGGACACTCATAACTTATTTTTATTTATTTATTTTTTATTTCACCTTTATTTAACCAGGTAAACCAGTTGAGAACAAGTTCTCATTTACAACTGCGACCTGGCCAAGATAAAGCAAAGCAGTGCGATAAAAAAATAACACACAGTTACATATGGGGTAAACAAAACAAGTCAAAAATACAACAGAAAATATATATATACAGTGTGTGCAAATGTAGCAAGTTATGGAGGTAAGGCAATAAATAGGCCATAATGCAAAATAATTACAATTTAGTATTAACACTGGAATGATAGATGTGCAAGAGATGATGTGCAAATAGAGATACTGGGGTGCAAATGAGCAAAATAAATAACAATATGGGGATGAGGTAGTTGGGTGGGCTAATTTCAGATGGGCTGTGTACAGGTGCAGTGATCGGTAAGGTGCTCTGACAACTGATGCTTAAAGTTAGTGAGGGAGATAAGAGTCTCCAGCTTCAGATATTTTTGCAGTTCGTTCCAGTCATTGGCAGCAGAGAACTGGAAGGAATGGCGGCCAAAGGAGGTGTTGGCTTTGGGGATGACAAGTGAGATATACCTGCTGGAGCGCATACTACGGGTAGGTGTTGCTATGGTGACCAGTGAGCTAAGATAAGGTGGGGATTTGCCTAGCAGTGATTTATAGATGACCTGGAGCCAGTGGGTTTGGCGACGAATATGTAGTGAGGACCAGCCAACAAGAGCGTACAGGTCACAGTGGTGTGTAGTATATGGGGCTTTGGTGACAAAACGGATGGCACTGTGATAGACTACATCCAATTTGTTGAATAGAGTGTTGGAGGCTATTTTGTAAATTACATCGCCGAAGTCAAGGATTGGTAGGATAGTCAGTTTAACGAGGGCATGTTTGGCAGCATGAGTGAAGGAGGCTTTGTTTGCGAAATAGGAAGCCGATTCTAGATTTAACTTTGAATTGGAGATGCTTAATGTGAGTCTGGAAGGATAGTTTACAGTCTAACCAGACACCTAGGTATTTGTAGTTGTCCACATACTCTAGGTCAGACCCGCTGAGAGTAGTGATTCTAGTCGGGTGGGCGGGTGCCAGCAGCGTTTGATTGAAGAGCATGCATTTAGTTTTACTAGTGTTTAAGAGCAGTTGGAGGCTACGGAAGGAGTGTTGTATGGCATTGAAGCTCGTTTGGAGGTTTGTTAACACAGTGTCCAATGAGGGCCAGATGTATACAAAATGGTGTCGTCTACGTAGAGGGGGATCTGAGAGTCACCAGCAGCAAGAGCGACATCATTGATATACATAGAGAAAAGAGTCGGCCCGAGAATTGAACCCTGTGGCACCCCCATAGAGACTGCCATTGGTCCAGACAACAAGCCCTCTGATTTGACACATTGAACTCTATCTGAGAAGTAGTTGGTGAACCAGGCGAGGCAGTCATTTGAGAAACCAAGGCTATTTAGTCTGCCAATAAGAATGTGGTGGTTGACAGAGTCGAAAGCCTTGGCCAGGTCGATGAAGACGGCTGCACAGTACTATCTATTATCGATCGCGGTTATAATATCGTTTAGGACCTTGAGCGTGGCTGAGGTGCACCCATGACCAGCTCGGAAACCGGATTGCATAGCAGAGAAGGGACGGTGGGATTTGAAATGGTCGGTGATCTGTTTGTTAACTTGGCTTTCAAAAACTTTCGAAAGGCAGGGCAGGATGGATATAGGTCTGTAACAGTTTGGATCTAGAGTGTCGCCCCTTTTGAAGAGGG